>NC_133666.1:378181931-378371824 GCF_037893015.1 Macrotis lagotis
GGAAATAGGGAATTGATATTAGAATAGGAAGAGAAAGAAGATAAACAATAATAAATGTCCATTATACCCTTAAATTATTTTTCTAACATCTTCTTTTAACTTGATTACTTTGTTTAGGTACACAGTCATGTCTCAGATGTCTCAATGATATAAAATGCCATTCATTTCTGAACTCTGCATTTTTGAGGATATTGATGGTTTAAATAGGAACAATATGAAGACAAGGACAGTTAACAGTTCAGATCATACAAAGGAAAGAATTAAAGACTTTTAGTCTAGATAAGAAAAGACTTATGGGAAGGTATAAGAAGCATCTTAAGTATCCAGGGCTGTTCTCTGAAAAAAAATCATATTAATTTTGCCTGTCTCAAAAGGACAAGACTAGCAACAGTGGATGGAATTTACCAAGGCAAATTTAAATCTGATGTGAGCAAAAAAAAAAAAAATCTCTATGAGAGATATCCAAAAATGGAATGGCCTGAATCAATAAGTATTGTGATCCCGTCAATGGAGATATTCAAACAAAGGTTTGAAGCTGGTTATGTTGGAGATATTTTTATTTAGGTAGGTAGGACTGTACAGAGATAAGTTTCAATTGTGAGATTCTATAATATATATTTTATAATGTGATATTGTGTGGGTACCCAGTATATATATATAGATAGATAGATAGATAGATAGATAGATAGATAGATAGATAGATAGATATAGCATATAGCTATATAGCCTATAGCCCATGAGCATGAACATCACAGTTCAACCAACAAATGTTATTAAGAACAAAGAAATAAATACATGTACATGTGTTATATTTACCTAGAATGGCAAAACCCTGGGGAGGGTGAGAAATACACATTATATTACAACTATATGTTTATCAGAAGAAAATTGTCTGATGATGTGAAATGTGAACTTCTACGTTAATTGATTAAGCTAATAATCATTTTAACCAGACATATATATGCAATGTTTCAAAAAGTCAGTTGAAAATAGAGTTCATCTTTTTAGCAAAACAGACAATATTGTAGTGGAAGAACTGGAAGAAAGTGAGCAGCTATAGTCATTTGTTCCCAGATAAGGCACGCAAAATACAATGTATATACAATGCATATTTTGCTCAATATACCATAGTACCAGAACTTTAGGACATCACAGACAAAGAAAAACTGAGTGGCTAATAAAGTTGTAAATTTCCATCTAGCCCAACCCATTCATTTTATTGCTGAGAAAACTGAGGTCAATATGAGGTATCACATGCCAAGGGAACTCAGGGGATTTGCATTTCAGATCCTTCACTGTAAATCTAGTATTCTTACATTTTCACCAAGGTGCCTCCCCCAGAAAAAAAAAAGTAAGTAGTGAGGTAGAATTCATGTATGCAATGTCTCAATCTGACTACATTAAAATACCTAAAAGAGTTCAATTCAATAACATATTCAGTATTTATTAGCATTAAATAATGATGGGTATTTTCCATGGCAAAGCCAAGATGATCACATGACATGCTACTGGAGCTTTTTCCTACCAAAGATAAATGAAACCTTTAATCTGACACTGAGAAAAAGAGAAGGTTCAAAGTTTTTATCTCTAAAAATCATGGAGGATCTTCAGTGGTCTGTCTCTTTGATGGGAAAAGAGAAGTAAAGACCAGGAGGAGGGAGGGAAGGAATGCCAGCAGGAAACGCTTACCCATAGTGCAATCCAGGTTCTGACAGCTTGACAATAGCAGAGGTCCCAGCAGCTAGATAGAAAGCCAGTAGGGAGAATTCCCAACCCCAAACAAAGTTTGAGTCCTGAGAACACAGGAGTAAAAGACAGGACTAGGTCAGCAACAAACTACTGTGTCAGATTCTGTACATAAAGGAGAGGTGAAAATCTCTGCATAGGCAAGGCCTTGACTACATAGGCATAGGCAATATGTTGGCCAATGACAAGCCAGGGATAAGACTCCATATCCAGGAAAAAAAAAGGATATATTGCAACTATACTCCCAGGAGCAGAGCTGAGACAACAAAGATGAGCAGAAAAGTTAAAAGAGGGACAGCTAGGTGGCTCAGTGAATACAGCACCAGCCCTGGAGTCAGGAATAGCTGATTTGAAATTTGGCCTCAGACAATTATAATTACCTAGCTGTGTGGCCTTGGGCAAGTCACTTAACCCCCATTGCCTTGCAAAAATAAAAAATTAAAATTTTTAAAATTAAAAAAAAGTTCAAAGACCACTCATTATAGAAAATTCTTTACAGACAAAGATGATAACAATGCTTTGTCTGAACAAGGAAACAGTGAAAAATCACTGACCAGAAGAATCAAAACATTCTATAAATTGGACTCAAATGCAAAAGCTAACCCGAGAGCTTAAAAAACAATTAAAAAAAAAAAAACAATGAAGAGAGGAAGAAGGCAAATGGAAAAAAGAAAAGAAAGTTATACAGGAAAATGATCAAAAATTGACCAAAGAAATCAACTCTGTTAAAAAATAAAAATAACGAACTATGAAAGGAAACACAGAAACTAATTGAAGAAAATAAAGCCCTAAAAATTAGAATTGAACAAATAGAAACCAATGAATCTATAAGACTGCAAGATTGCAACATACAAAATAAAAAGACTGAAAAATTGAAGAAAATGTAACTGCCTTTTAGGGAAAATAAATGAGATGGAAAATAGATCCAAGAGACAATCCACAAATCATCAGACTAAGAGAAATCTTGGATTAAAAAAAAAAGAATCTGTAAAATATCATGTAGGAAATTATTAGGGAAAACTGTCCAAATCACCTAGAAGAAGATAACATTACAATCATTGAATAAATCCCCAAAAACCCTCCAGAAAGAGACCCCATGATATAAACTCCAAGGGCTGTAATAGTCAAATTCTAAAATTCTCAAATAAATGAGAGAATAGGTCAAGCAGAAAAAAGAAAGCAATTCAAATACAAAGGAAACATAATCAGATTCACACAGGACCTATCAGCCTCAGCACTGAAATGCCATAAATTGGAGAATAAACGACCTGGAATTACAACCCATAATGTACAACACTGCAAAATTCAGAATATACTGTCAGGGGAAAGGATGGATGTTCAACAAAATAGTGGACTTCCAGAATTTCCTGACACAAAGACCAGAACTGAACAGAGAATTCAATCCCCAAATACCTGACTCAAGAGTTGCAT
The DNA here is from genome assembly GCF_037893015.1 of Macrotis lagotis. Taxonomy (NCBI): domain Eukaryota; kingdom Metazoa; phylum Chordata; class Mammalia; order Peramelemorphia; family Peramelidae; genus Macrotis; species Macrotis lagotis. The sequence goes on from NC_133666.1 coordinate 378,185,109, forward strand.
ATAAAAGGCAAATGAAAAGGGGAAGGAATAAACAACCAAACAAAACAGATGTTGGTCATGATGATCAGATTGTATACAACTCTAAAGGGGAATAATTAACACTTAAATTACTTTTGAACTTTACTTCTCTCAGGATAATAAAAGGATAGAAAATAATTTAAGAGGATGAACCTAAAAGATATGGGTATAATTGGGTCTTATCGCTCCATTGAAGAGATCCAAGATGACATAATTATGTTTGAGGCAAAAAGCAGTGAAGAAAAGCAGAGGTGTTAACTTTAAAGTTAAGTGCCTCACTATTTTTTGACTCACTTTAATTCTACCTGCTTAGCACCTTGTCTAATGAGGCAATCATAAGCTGGGAGGTCTGGAATCAATGTCTCACATAACTTACAATCATTTTTTAAAGATCTCAGATCTAAATAATAGGAAAAATGTCAAATGCTCATGGCTGGGTCAAGCTCATATAAATGAAAATAACAATTTTACCCAAATTAAATGTACTTATTCAGTGCCATACCAATAAGCCTACCAAATAACTATTTTACTGAGTCAGAAAAAAATTCTAACAAAATTCATCTGAAACAGCAAAAGGGAAAGAATAGCAAGGGAACTGATGAAAAAAAAAATGTGAAAGAAGGTGACCTAGCTCTATCATAACTAAAACTATAATTTAAAGCTGAAGCCATCATACCTTCCTGAGATTGGTTAAGAAATAGAGTAATGGATCACTGGATTAGGATAGATTCAAAAGAAGTTGCAGTAAATGACTACAGCAATCTACTATTTGACAAACCCAAGGACATCAGCTTCTTGGATAAGACTTCACTATTTGTGAAATTGTAGGGAAAACTGGAATATTGTATGATAAAAACCAGGCATAGACTGACATCTCACACCCTATACCAAAATAAAGTAAAAATGTATACAGGATTTAGATATAAAGAGTGTTAAAATAGATAAATTAATAGACCAAGAATTATTCTATCAGATCTATGGAAAGGGGATAAATTTATGAACAAATAAAACTGCAAAATGAATGATTTTGACTACATTAAATTAAAAAAAAGTTTTTTCACTAATAAAATCAATGTTGTCAAAAATAGAAGGTAATTAGAAAGCTGGGAAACAGTTTTCACAACTAGGGGTTCTGACAGAGATCTCATTTCTAAAACATATAGAGAACTTCATCAAATTTATAAAGTCACAAGTCATTCCCCAATTGATAAATGGTCAGAGAAATTAAAGATATACATATATATATATATGTGTGTGTGTGTGTGTGTGCGTATATATATATATATATATATATGCATGCGTATGTATATATGCATATATTTAATCATATGAAAAAATACTCCAAATCACTATTGATTAGAGAAATGCAAATTAAAACAACAATGAAGTATCATCTCATACCTATCAAATTGACCAAGATGAGAAAGAAAGAAAATGATCAATATTGGAGAGGTTGTGGGAGGATTGGGACATTGATGCAATGCTGGTGGAGTTGTGAATGGATCTAACATTTCTGGAGAGCAATATGGAACTATGCCCAAAGAGCAATAAAAGTATTCATACCCTTTGATCAAATAATTCCAATTCTACTCCTATATTGAGAAGAAATTATAAAAAAGGGGAAAGACCTATATGTTTCAAAATATTTATAACAGATCTTTTTTGTAGAGACAAAGAATTGGAAATTGAGGGGATGCCCAGCAATTGGGGAATACTACTTTTCTATAAGAGACCATTAATGATTGCACTCTAGAGAAGCAAGGAATGACTTACAGGATCTGATACTGAGCAAATGCAGTAGAACCAAGAGAAAAATGTGTACTTCAGCAACATTGTGAGATAAATAATCTTGCTGGAAGCAGCTCCTTTCAGCAATTCAGAGAGCCAGGACAATTGAATTTGAACATTTTAAAAAAATTATCTCTTATGTATATCTTTCCCTTAATCCTAATGCCTCATCCTGAAAATTACTAATTTGTAAACATGTTTATCAAAGTAAAAAAGTTGGGTATGAGTTAAAACTAAATCACCCTTTACCTCTAAGATGCTTATTTTCTATTTTAAATGGATAAAGATCTTTTCTGTCAGTGTCTCTGTGCTCTTATGTTCAGCAACCCTCTCTTAAAGACACAGAAGGGAATGAATGGCATTGGTATTTCCCTCCAGGGTGTCTCATTTGCATATAGATCTATTGTCTTGAAGTCTAGGAACAACATCACAGTCCAAGGTCTGGAATGATTCATTGGGATTAAGTTCAGTGGTAGATTACCTGAAACCTGTTAAGCACTGTCTATGAACCCCATTAATAGGGCATATTCTTTAGGATTTAAGAGAGTGATCATAGATAACTTTTCTTTAATTCAGAAACATTCAAGCAGCCACCGAATCCATTATGAACTAATGGATGTGTATACCCTGTCACTGTAAAAAAAAAATCAAGAATGTCTTTTTATTCTCTCTCTTATCCAAAAATAATATGAATGTGGCATATCACTTGATGTTCACTTAAAGAAGTAGTCAACACTTTTCAATCAGGATGAAATTTTCTTGAAAATAAAGTTTGTGTCCTCAAGATGCTCTGCACAAATAAAGAGATCCCATATGGTAAAATGCAAAGGAGGGGGAAGAAAAATATACCCTTAAAGTTTTGAAAAGTTTTTAAAGCACAAAACATTTTGTAGATATGAAAATAAGAAAATTTTCAAGATTACATCAAAATATAACATGATTTAAGCTATGTTTTAGGAAGTCAAAATATATTATATATATTCTCTATTGAAATAGAACTCCAGTGCTTTATCTTGTCATGGACCTGACACTAGGTTCTTAAAAACTATCAAAGAAAGCACAAACTTTTTCAGGTCCAACCAGTCTGATATCATCTACAACTAATTCAAAAACAACATTATATTCATTGTTTCAGAATAAGCCATCAAAGATCTTAGAAAATTGTCACCAAAAAATTAGCTACCACCAAAATGATTATGTTCTGTAAAAGTTCTGTATGAATTGTCTATTCATATTCATGTTAATAAAGCCAGTATCTGCATAGATGAAATCACAACTCATAGAAATATCAAAGTAAGTTGCAAAGAGACATGATAGGTACATAAATATGTGTATTATGCATATCTGAAATAAATATATAGTTATATGGATTCTACAGAGTCAACACAATGATGTAATTGATCATTTGAATTACCCCGGTAGTCAGTCTTGACTTTTCATGCTTTCATTTTTCATAGATATGAACCAACAACATATCATTGATCTATGTATTGTAATACCATGGGTCAAGGTTTTTTATGTCTTTTTGAATGACGAACCTCAGAATTATGTTGCCTAATAAAAAAATCAAAAACAAAGTGTAGTTTGCATCAGTTTACATGATTAGATCAACTGATTTCTTCTAATGTTTGTTGTTAGTTTCACAAGAATCAAAAAGGTAGAGCATTAGACATTTTCCCCAGTTCTCAGAGCTCTCAAAACCCACCAAAATAATAATATTCAAGAAATAAAGTAATTCCACTATATTCTCAGGCAATGACACCTTGAATTTTCATGAGGCAAGAACCTGATCAATTAATAACAGAGAAGAGGTCATCCCTAATTATTTAACTTATTTCAGAACCATTTTGTCCCACCAGTTTCCATGCTCAGACAAGGAAGCACAACCTTACCCACAACTGTGCTCTGGTAACATACTTAGCAATTTCCTTAATATTATTGCAGTCTCTGCCAAATACCGTTTCCCCTGCCTTTAACCTATCATTCTGTGGCAACAATTATCACACCTAAGCTCTGTCTTCCTTCTCTTGCTGGGAATTACAAATTACAAATCCGAAGGGTCCTCTATCTGTAGTTAGGGTATGCTGCTATAAGAGCATTCATCCAGATAATATAGCAGAGGGAAGTGGGGCACTTAGGAGCTACACTAAATATGAAGGACACTCAACTTGGGTCTATTCTGATGCTAAGTAATTCACTTAGGATGGGAGTTAAAGCCAGTGCAAATCAAACTCTTCAGGATGAGAAGATGAGAGAGTGTTGAGGTCTATCATTGAGTGATCAGGAATCAAAGGATGTTAGAAAGTGAAAAAAGAGAGTATATAAGAAAAAAACAGACTGAAATTATAAAGATATCAGGAGGAATACAACTCAGTTAAAATTCTTGAACACAAAAAATGAATCAATAGGAAAGCTATTTAAAAATGGAAAGATTACCAAGATATCTAAATGTGTCAAAGCATCTATATTTTTTGTAAGAAAATGAAAATAGAGGGTTGTTATTACAGGGTAGAAACACAATATAATGCTCTCACCATTGTAATACATTCTCATTCCAGAATGGTTTAAGAGAGAAATCCAAATTTATGGCATACATAATAGAAATAATTAGTAGAACATCATAATATCATAAATAATACAGGTGTTGAAGCATTATGGGATTAGTTCTTTATAAACAACGTATCTGGTTCTTTAAAATTTCAGACCTCACACTATCAAAATTACTATCATTTGTATTTATGCAAAACAAATTGACTACTGTCTAGAAGTGTGAACAAATATTATAAGGAATTGACCCTGAGTAACAGTGATATCTGTAATGACTTCACAAGAATTAGGAAAATTAAGGAGGAAAACAGGAGAAATGATTGATTTTGGTTACTGAAATATCTATGGTCATGATCAGCAGGTAGTTGGAAATAGAGGGATGTAAAATTATGGTTAGGTGCATGTAAAAATGTTTAGCATAAGCAATCTATGTTAGGTTTAAATATGTTTGCAAAAATTAGATGGGAATCAGGTAAATATATAAACAATTATGTGGCAAGTTTCTCTGATAAAGGAAAATATCTATTATATATATGGAGAAGTTTTATGAAATAATAAAAATAAGAGCCATTCCCTAATAAATAAGTTGCCAAATTAAATTAAATAAACAATTTTCAAAGAAAAATATATAAGCTATAAGCAATCATGGGAAAATGCTCCACATCAAAAATAATTTTACATGCTATAAATAAATGAATAAATTTTGTTTATTAAGCATTTATTAAGTGTTTAAGCATTGTGAACCATTAGGAATAGAAAAAAAGCAGTCCCTGATCTCAGAGCACTCATATTCATAGGGGGAGATAGCACACATGAAAAGTTTTAGCTGGAAGTCATAAAGAAAGGTACTCTATTCCTTAGGATGTAATGCCAGAGATTATAATACTTCTTTTCTTTAATTTCATTTCCATTGAATAAGTCATAATAACTTCTGACCTTGAACCAAAAGATTGTTCCATGACAACTGACTTTTCATAATATCCAAAAGATGTGACTTTAGCACCTATAGAAGCTGTTTCTTGGCTTGCTTACCAGATTGATAATTGGAGACTTTGGGCTGGAAGTGTTGTCATTCCCAAGACTCTTGGGGTCAAGTGCCCTAAGCTGTTTCTGGCAAAGTCTGATCAGAGATAGTGGTAAAGGAGATAGTGGTGAATTGCCTGGTGCATGCAACCTCTTATATCTCCCATAGGAATGAAAGTTTGAGCAACTTTAAGATACCTCTCATATGTAGCACACTGGCAAAGATAAAAAGGGACTGTGGGAAATCAGACAGAATTTTCAGTGGGTATATGAATTGTTCTAGAAATTCTAGAAAGCAGCTTGGAACTATGTCCCTAAAATTACACTTCTGCATATACTTTATAAATCCAGTTATATCATTATAAATTCAGTATCCCAAAGATATCAATCAATCAATTAATCAATAAATATTTAGTAAGCACATATGGTAGTCTAGACATATTATGTTAAGCTTTAAGGCTACAAAAAGAAGAAAAACAATCTAAAGGAGAAGAAATATGCAAACAGATAGATAGATATAGATGATATAGATATAGATACAGATACGGATATGGATACAGATACGAATACGGATACAGATACAGATACAGATACAGATACAGATACAGATACAGGTACAGATATAGATATAGATTACATATAGATTACATATAGATATAGATTACATATACATATACATATGCATATAGATTAGATAACGATAGAGAAAGAAATAGAGACAGAGATAGAGAAAGACATAGACATAGACATAGACATAGACATAGAGACAGAGACAGAGATAGAGAGAGAGAGAGAGAGAGAGAGATAGACATACACATACACATATGCATAGAGATAGATATATGTGTGTGTATATATATATATATATATATATATACATATATATGCTTATATATTGGAAAAATGAGAAATAATTAATGGAGGGAAGCCACTAATATTATGAGGGGTTGAGGAAAACTTCCAGTAAAAGGTGGGTTTTAGTTGGAACTTAAAAGAAACAAGGGAGGCCAGTAGATAGATCTGGGGTGAGAAAGTATTAAAACTTGGAGAAAATGGAGGTTCAGTAAAGAAGAAAATGTCTGAAGCTAAGAGGTTTGTAGGTTAGCCTGGAGGCTAATGTCAATGGACTGAAGAATATGTGGCAGGAAGAATATAAGAAGACTGGAAAGATAAGATGGGGTCATGGAGAAAGGGCTTTGAATGCCGAAGAAAATTTTTTTATTTAATCCTAGAAACAATAAGGAGTCCCTGGAATTCCCTGAGAGGGGAAGTAAATTAATTAGACCTACTCTTTAGGAAAATCACTTTGATGGCAAAATGAAGGATGGATTAGAGTGGGGAAGACACAAGACAGAGGTATATTTTTTTTTTGTTTTTTTACTAGAAAGTGGGGTGAAATGACTTGCCCAAGTTAATATAACTAGATAATTAAAAAGTTTCTGATGGTGGATTTGAACTCAGGTCCTCCTAACTCCAGGGTTGATGCTCTATCCCAGTGCACCACCTACCTGCCCCAAGGCAGAAGTATATTAACGTTATCACAATATTTCAGGCATAAGTGAATGAAGGCCTTTTCTAGAGTAATGATAGCACAAAAGAGAGAAAGGGTTATTTTTTCAAGATATCTAAAAGGTGAACTCTGTGATCATTGGCAACAAATTGGATATGATGATTAGGTGAGAGACAGCAAGGAATCTAGCATGAATCAGATTGTTGATACTGAGAGATTGGAAGAATGGTAAAGCTCTTTAAAATAATAAGGAATGTGGGTGGGAGGGAATAATTGGGAAGGATTTAAAGAAAGATAGAAAGAGAAGATAATGACATGATATGATAATAAGACATGATAAAAAATGAGATGAAAGAAAGAGGCAAAGATCCAATGAGTACAATACAATTTAAAGTACTACGTTTGGGGCAGCTAGGTGCAGTGGATAGAACACCGGCTCTGGAGTCAGGGGTACATGAGTTCAAATCCAGCCTCAGACACTTAATGATTGCCTAGTCGTGTGGACTTGGACAAGCCACTTAACCCCACTGCCTTGCAAAAACCTAAAAAATAAAAAGTACTACTCTTATAGTAATCAAAATTGGTTATTAAAGCAAATACCTCCTATTGGTACAATGTTGTTAATATAATGAAATAGTCCAGTCTTATTAAAAAACAATGGAATAAACTGTTTAGAGAAAATTAGGAAACAATCTATGAAGTGATGAAAGTGAATTAAGTAGAATTAGAAGAATAATTTCTGCAGTGATAGTAATGCTACACACATACACACACACATACATATATCATCTTTGGAAGACTTATTAGTTTTATCACTGAAAGGATTAAATATAAACCTAGACAACCTTCTGTCCATGATGATCTTAAAATTTAGAAAGATGTCCATTTTTAGACATGGTCAATATGGGAATTCATGTTGCTAGGCTATGCATGCTTGTAATAAGGGGTTTAGTTTTTTCTTTTCTTTTCAATGGGGAGAGATAGTGAAAAGGGAAAATTGAAAATATGTATTATAAATATATATGCATATATATACAGATATATGTAGAGAGTGTGATATAGAGTGAGAGCAAGAGAGAGAGAGAGAGAGAGAGAGAGAGAGAGAGAGAGAGAGAGAGAGAGAGAGAGAGAGAGAATCATAGCTTCTCCTCAGGCATCTATAATCTCTCCTGTAAGATTTAAAAGGAATTAAGACTATAAAGATATAGAACTTCATTCTATTTTGATATCTTTGCAACTGATAGCTTATTTCCATGACCAGTAAAGTCTTGAATCCATTGAAGAAAAAGAAATATAAAGATATTTATAATAGACACTGCTGCTGGATATGCACACACACACATATGTTGGCATGAATGTATGTGTATTTCATAGTTGTTTGTATCAAAAGGATTATTGGATCCATGGGAGATAACATGGTCACCAAGAAAGAGTGTAGAGAAAAAAGAAATGAAAGCTTAAGACTAAACTTTAGAAGACCAACACAATTATGGGAATTGAAAAAAAAAAGATAAAGAATCAACAGGAGACATTCAAATAAAGAAAATAATTGTTCTTCTGAGTCTAAAGATCTTTCTTCTTGGGAGAGAAAATAATATCAAAATAAGAATTGTGTATTCTCAATGTATCTTTATGGTCTCCTATCTTCCAATCTGTTTTATCCTTTATCTGTTCTTCCATTCCCTGCCAAACTCCTAGAAAGAGTAATTTATACTAGCTATCCCCACTTACTCATCACTCATTCACTTCTAACTACTTGCAATCTGGCTTCCAGTTCCACCACCAAACTTAAAACTTCTTTCTAAGTATACCAATTACCTCCTAACTTCTAAATTTGATGGGTTTTCCTCTTTTTCCTTGAACTTTGATTGGCCCAAGTATCTTTTCTCATCATTATTCTTTAAACACTACATTTTAGCCAAATAGGCTAATTTGCTGATTCTTGTATATAAAAATCTTAAGTCTCTCTCACTTCCAGACTTTTTCAGACTATTCCTCACATGTAGATTGCTCTTCCTCCTTTAGTCACCTTTTAGAATGCTTAGATTTTTTTTCAGGGACAGCTCATATCTCCCCTTGACAAAACTTCTTTGCAGAAGAGGAGGCTCAGGGCAAGTAATTCTTTCCTATCAATTTTTATTTCATGCATGCAAAGCAACTTCCAATCTCAAAAAAAATACACAAGCCAAATCTATTTGATGACACTCTTTTTTTGTTTATTTGTTTGTCTTTGTTTTCTTTGAGGTAATGGGGTTAAGTCATTTGCCCAAGGTCCCACATTATTAACCGTCTGAAGACAAATTTGAACCCAAATCCTCCTGGCTCCAAGGCCAGTGCTCTATCTACTGCACCACCTAGCTGCCTCTGATGACACTCTTAAGCAGGTCATCTAGCTGAACAAAAGCTTTGGGTTAACAGATATCTTTTCTAAGATTCTGCTTCATATTTTCTTGAATATCTGTCTTTCTTCTTTTTATAAGACCAATCTCTCACTTATCCTGGAAAGAACTAAAATGGGAAGAACCAGGGGAAGAAAAGATTATATTTCAGTGGCTTCAGAGAGGGGATTATCTCCAAACTACTCTTAGATCACAAGAAAATATGTAATGACAATTCTTTTTTGTGTTTTTGCTTTTTCCAGTGCTTTTCATTCAGGTATTTGTTCAAATGATCTATATACTTCATTCCCTGGACTTCATTTTTTGATATTAACAAAGTCTCTCTTTTGGTCACTGGGGAATGGACTTCAATTGATAAAGAGGAGTCATAAAAACATTAAATTTTAAAACTAGGAGGAACTTCTGAGTTTATCTAATCCAACATGTAACTGACCAAGAAGCATCTCTTTATATTCTCCCTGATAATTGCTTAGTCAGCTATTGTTTGAAAAAATCTGAGGTAGGAAGGAGAACCCACTATTTCCTATGTTGGTCTAATAGGGTTTTGTACATCTTCATATTTCTTCTAATGTCTTGACTCATTTTTTGTCCCACTCTTAATTTTTTATGTATTTGTATGTATATGTGTATAAACATGGGTATTCTCTCAACATTTCCAGTAGCTCCAGAACCCCCAGGAATTAGGGTTATCACTGTATCCATCAATATTATATATCAGCTATCTGCCCTCCTGCTTGAATTTCAGTCAAAACAACAATAAAAATATTATTGCACAAAAGAGATATTTCACTATAATAAAGACTGGTTTCATTACTAAAAAATAATGAAGCCAATTTTTTTCACCAAGTGCAACAGTACAATAGCAGTCAAAGTGGGAGTTAGGGATAATGTACACTTACACTTCATTCTCTGATACTGACTTTGTTTGAAACATCCCTGTGGCTCTCCTTTTAGCCTTGTCTGCATAGCTAGTTAGAAAATCAGCCACCTAACTATAATATTATATGTCATATGGAAAATCTCTCAAAGGGGAATTCTCCTTTACTTCCAATTCTTGGCGTGCCTGGAGACTAAGAAGAAATATCCTTTCTTCTATATAAGTTAAAAAAATAATTTATCCATCAGTTACAAATTATACTGGTATAGCCACTATCAATGAGAAACTGGAACTTATTTAAATACATTAACTTATTAATTCTTAGACCATCATTATGGGTTAATAAAATCACATATTGCTACTGTTGTCAATGGGAAAATTGAGCACATAACTTGCCGGCTATCCTTTATTTTTTAAAGCTATACAACATGAATTATGTCTGATTCTGTTGTGAACTTAAACTAACTCAGAACAACAAAAAAAAATAACTGAAAGAGGCAGATTCATGTTTTCTAGGCAGGCCTCAGAAATGAGGGATCCTCTTTTCATGTTAATCCTAAATTCTTTGAGCCAAAAACTGATAGCATTGAAACAATAAAGGGTCTGTTAGATCTGCTGAACAAAAATACTCATGACTATTTATCTGACTTCATATTAAAAATGACTTTCTACACATCACTGGCTCCTAAACATAAAAGATCACATTAGTTTTCCTATTTAGATGGAGAGAGATCATTAGAACATAGTTGTGATTTGTTTTTGTTTTTAGCTTGATTCTTTTTTTTTGTTTTTTGCTTGATTCTTTTTTCTTTCTCCTGAATTCAGATAATTGTTTTGACGTGTCAGCTGGGGAAGACTGAATTAAACAGATAAAGAAATGGTAGTCACATTATGCAGATAGAAAAGATAATATCACAATCAATTGTTAAAAAAGTTTTATAATAAAATTCTTCTCTCAATAGAAAAAACCTGATATATTAATGAAGTAAGTAGATCTACAGATAAGACTGTATATCAGATAATAGAAGACTTTGTTAGGATATGAATATATTTCTATGGTAAAAATCCTTGCTTAGACTCATTAATCCTTCCATAAATTCATAACAATGGTGTCATTTTTAAAAAAGAAATTCCAGTGGCAGAAAAAGAATTCTACCCAGATTCAGATGGACTGAATTACTGCATCATTATTGATACTTCTTATTAAATGGGCAATGGATTGAAGATTAGGAAAAGGTATTGATAAATGTTAAATGGCTATTTGCATTGAGTCCAAGAAAACTCTCCTTTAAACATTTTTTTAAACTTTCGTAAGAGTCAGCTTGATGGAATGTATCTTTAGACATATATGTTTTTCCATCCAAACTCACAAAAATCAAACTAAAATTTAAGAAAAAATTGAACATGGAATTGTTTTCTAATTGGTTGTTGGTCCTCCTCTGGTAGAGAAAAAATTTGTCATGCCTGCTTGCTATCTGAAAATACTAATGATTCAATTACAATTTCTAAAGAGCCAGAATATAATCAATAGGTGTACTTTTCAAGGAATGAAGATCCTAACCCACCCACATCCTAATAAAGGATTTCAAGCACTGCTAAGGGGAGAAAAAATGATAATTATTTAATAACAAAAATCTTTGAGAGGAAAAAAAAACCTTTTGAACTTGTTTAGGCTGTTCTTCAAATTGTAGATGTCATTGGACTCATTCATAAAGTGTCTTAGCATGTTAAAATTTGCCTGACCTTGAACTCTGCTGACATAGACTTTAAGCATCAACTCTGTGTCATGATGAGGCATGATGCCTAATAAATATCAACTTTAAATTCAAGAATGCATGTGGGGGAAGCTAGGTGGCACAGTGCATAAAGCATTGGCCCTAGAGTCAGGAGTACCTGGGTTCAAATCCTCTGTCAGACACTTAATAATTACCTAGCCGTGTGTCCTTGGGCAAGCCACTTAACCCCATTTGCCTTGAAAAAAAAAACTAAAAAAAATAATGTTTGTGGAAATTCTTTGAAATTAAATGTCCATATTTTGCTTGACAAAAATATTCACAATCTTACTTCAATATGCTTATTATTAGACTATAATAAAAACTCCCCACCAAACCAGATGGTAAATGACATGAAAAATTAAAGCCACACATAAGTGAGAACAGAAAATAATCACACTTGCAGCTGACATAAATGACATTAGCAAAAGCACATATGTTTTTTCTAATGAATTTAAGAAGATCTTGATATCACAAAAACCTCTATTCCAAAAAAGATAATGTTTTGGAAGAAGAAAAAATCATTAGCAATGATATGCAATAGTAATAAATACAGGAATTAGAAACACTAGCCAATAATATATATGTACACATATATACATATACATATATATATATATATGTATATGTATATATGCATGGGCACATTTGATTTATAAAATATTTTAATATAAGGAAATAATAATTTAAACATGATATAAGTTCTATTTTGGTTTTTTTTATTCCAACAATTATGTGGTTAGAAGTAAAACTGTTGTTTATTCCAACAATTATGTGGTTAGAAGTAAAACAATGACATATCCATTAGATTAGAGATGTAGTATATTACAGTGAAAATAGAACTAATTGGGTCATAAGAAATTGGTTGAAATCTTTCCATTGTCCCTTACTATCTATGGATAGTAAGTGCCCTGGGTAAGTCACTTAAACTCTCTGTTTCCTCATCCATAAAATGAGGAATTAGACTAGATTTGTTTTTTTTATGTTCCCTTCCAAGTATGCTGTTTCATTATCCCATTAAATTTATCACCTAATTCATCATCATGTGCACAGGTCAAATAGGTCTCCATTAAATAAATTTATGGAAATTCATTCATGATTAAGTAGAAATTATTCCTATTCTTTCTGATTAGGTTAAAAATAATGCTGAGAAGGGTTATTGGAAGACCTAGAGAAAAGGAACATACCATTTATTAACTAGAATACTCTTTATAAAAGAAGTGAAACACAGAGTACGTCTAGCTTTTGGATATGAAAAATGAAATCCATTCTCTGCCTCACTTTTGAATGTTTTCTTTTCCTTGAACTGTAATTGGTGCATTCTAGTAACCTTTTTTGCACATCCTCTTCAACAGTTTTTTACTTCAACTACCTGTGAAAAAGCAAATGATTTTGTATACTTAAGTCTCATAGTAAACTACAAATGCTAAATAAAAATATGTGTGTATTTATTAATTATACATGCCCATATATGTGTTTATAAATTCATGAAGTAGGCACATGCTAAAGTTTTAAAACTACTGAAAACTATTTTCATTGATAAAAATAATCCAACCTCTATCAAAGATCACAGTGTTCTAGGCATTGGAGACATGACAACAAAAACAAAAACAAAAAGTCCCCTGACCTCAAAGAACTTACATTTTATCAAGAGAAACTGTGCATAGAAATAAGATACTAGAAGATATACAAAGGAAAATGAGATAACTTCAAAAGAGAGTCAGGCACAAGTAGGTGGAAGATAAAGAATGCCCTTTAAGAGAAGCTGATGAAACATGTATAGCTACATTCCTAATATGGCCTTCCTAAAATATGAAAAAACCTGATGTAAGGCAGAGATATACTGGAGAGAACATCATGCGTGAGGAGCAACAACTTTAGGTAGAATATAAAGGGAAGTAAATGTGGGGATACTTAATAAGTTTGAAACTCAATTGTGAAGGGCTTTTGATGTCAAATAGAGAAATTTTATCAAAGCAAGTAAAGTCATTCTTGCTTTTTGAAAAGGGGGATGATTCATACCAGAGCATTAAGGATCATAACTTTGATAATTTTGTTGAAATATGGAATATAAAGGAAACACTGAAGGCAGAGAGACCAAGTAAGATATTACTTAAAGAATACATAGAAGATATCAAGAGACTCTCAATTATATACATATTTGAAATTTCCTATTAAATAATGAGAAAATAAATTAGCATCTCAGTGTATTAGTCAATTCTGTAAGATTAGAAATTATAAAAGACTTATTGAGTTGTATTGGTAGTAAGAGTTTTCACGCAGGAAGTTCCTGGAAAAATAATTTAAATAGTTAATAGCTAAGTGGTCTATTGGATAGTTCTAGAACTGGAGTCTGAGATACTACAATTCAAATTTAGCCTAAGACACTAATTAGTTGTGTGCTATTGTGTAACATACTTAATGTCTGTCTGTTTCTTTATCTATAAAATAGGGTTAGCAATGATACTTACTTCCTAGGGTTGTTCTGAGTATATAATGAGGTAACAATTCCAAAGTACTTACTGATTAGTCTTCTGTAAATGTTTTGGTTGGTATTATTTATCATTATTATTATTGCTACTATTGCAACAATACATAACAATTGTTATGTTACATTATATTAGTTATAAAATACATATAACAAATCTTAATGTGCTATATAATTTTTAACATTTATTATTTTGACTTTGAACAAAATTTCCATCATTTGACAAATTTATCTGACAATCTTTTACTGATTTTTAATCAAAATGGCATTTTTTTTCTTTTCCAGCTCCATCACTTAGAATGGAGTTGTGTAGCAGATGTGTAAGTCATTCAACCTGACCTGTATCATTTGGGCATTTCCTCCTTGTATGTGGATATCACATAGTCTCTATGCATTCTCTTCTCCAGAGCAACCATGCCTAGTTCTTTCAATTGATCATCATATGATCTGAATCATAGGTTTTCAATGTAGGATGAGTTAAATGAAGAACACTAACCCTTTGGAAAGGTTTATCATTTACAAGAATTATGTTTTTATCCTTCTATTCTTTCTATGAAAACATGAAGAATCTTAAAGTCCATCTAGGAGAAGGAATCTGACATTTCTGAACTACATGCTCTCTGGCTCTTCCTGACCAGCCAAATATACAGCTAATTTTGGCTTGTCAGAATGAAGCTAGATCAACAAACATTATTGTTTTTGAATAATAGAGATGATTCATGAGGTTTCTTCTTTTTTTTGGTAATACTTTTAAGTATGTTTTATTTTTTCTTTTTTTATTGACATTTTATTTTTCCAATTACATGGAATGAAAGTTTTCCATCATTCATCTACATGCACATCTATAGGTCATATAATTTTCTTCCACCCTTCCTATCCTTCTTCCCTCAATAGAAAATAGTCTAGTGAACATTGTACATATGTATTTGTATTTAACATGTTTATATGTTAGCCATTTTCTATATGATGAATAGAACAAAGGAAAAAAGTAAGAAAATCATGAGATAGGAAGAAAAAACAAGAGAAATTTCTAAAAAGTCAATACTGTTCATTCAGATTCTGTAGTTTGTTTGTTTTTTGTTTCATTTTCTTTGTCTGGATATGGATGGCATTGCTTCCCAGGTCAGTGAGACATTCTATTTACTTGATAATTGATTTGCTTCCCACCTCAATTCAAAAGATAACCTAAATACCATGAAAATTCCGAATAGTCATTGGTGCTTTCTCAGATATCACTGGACAAAATGAAGAGGAAACACGTGATGAGAAGTTTCATGTTAAAAACCCATTCCCACATGCTGTAGGGTATAGAGACTTTCACATCTTGGATCAAAGGATCATATGTGAAGCTCTCAACAGAATGAAATTTATTCAACTAACACTCTGTAAAATGTTTAGCTATCAGGATTGGTAGGAGTGTTTTCTCTTAGCATTTATGCAATCTTATTAAAGTCATAGATGTGATTCTTTGGTGTACCAAGCCTCTTTCTACAAATGGAGAAGAAGATTAAGAGAAACAAATATCTCAGAATTGAAGACACACTATTCTCTTTCACCTAGATTATGGAAGAGAATATCTCTGTTGAAATATCACCTTTGCCATGTAAATATTATCCATTGGACCCTGGTTCACGTCTCTGGGGCTCAGTGTACTCACCTGAAAATGAGAGCTCTGACACAGATAATTTTTAAGGGACCTTATGGCTCAAAAGTTCTATCATTTCTTTTGCTACAGTAGCCTATATATTTTATTATTATTCCAGGAATACTTTGATATAAAAAGTTCAAGGGACCATGTTGAATAATAAACATGAGACTCTTTGAAGCAACTCAAAGAACACTGAAGAAAATAAATCATGTATGGACCTCATTTCCATTGCACCACTACCCCCCCCCTCCCAAAACAAGTCATGAAAAATAACCCAGTGCTCTTTAAGTTTATAAATTCCATAGCCTGGATTTCTCAGTCTAGTTGTTTCACCAAATCAAACAATTCCAAAAATCTAAAATTAAATTAATCATATATTTTTTTTAAAATTTAGGTAGTCAGGAGAGTTAATGGATAGAATTCTAGTTATAAAACTGAATCTACCTTAAAGATCTGCTATGAGTCTCAATAAGATAATATAAATAAAATGCTTTGAAATCTTAATATACACTATATATGTCTATCATATACATGATATAAGCAAATTTTATCGCAAATGCTTTCTGATGCACATATGCATTTGTACAGAAAGCATTTGCAATAAAATTTGCTTATATCATGTATATGATATACTATACTATACATAATATATTTAGATGGATAAATAGATAGGTACATAAGTAGAAAGAAGACACACAATACTTATGCAGACCATGATCTATTCTGTAGGGTAACACAGTCAATAGATGTCAGAGGTAAGATTTCCAATCATGTTTTACCAACACCACCAAGTTATGTACTCTAGTCATTATGGTATGCTACCTATTTCTCTCTTAGAGGAAATATTATGAATAAGCTTCAATATAATTATTTATACTATTATAAACAATAATATCCATTATATTAATATATCGTATTAATATTTTATAATTATTTCTTGCATTAAATAAGTAATGGGAATTATTATTAATACTCACTTTTTTGTTATGGTAGAAGGATTCATACAGCTCAGTGAAACATTATGAGCTTGCAAGATTATCCAAGATGGACAGGTCATAGTGGAGATTTCTGACAAAAAGTAATCTGTCATAGAAGAAAATGACAAACTGCTTGATTATTTTTGCTAAGAAAACCCATAATCAATACTAAAATTATAAAAGAGATGAATTTGAAGATAAGCACTTCATGTTTGAAGGTGTTCAGTATACTACTGTGGAAAGTGGAAGATGACTACAAGTAGCTGAATTTGTAATGAAGTAGCTGGGTCAGATATTTCTGGTGATGAGGTTATGATTCCATCAAGATCAATACTGCATGGAAACCTGTGGAATGTAAGCATAACTTGGATATGTTGAAATGAGATGAAAAGATTAAACATTAACATTTGTGATGTCAGTGAATTAAATCGATAGGAATGGGAGAATTTAATTCTGATGATCATTACTTTCACAATTGTGGACAAGAAATGCTTAGAAGAAATAGAGTATAATGTTCTAATAATCAATAAAGACTTGAGAAAAGCAGAGCCAGTGTATAATCTTAAAAATTACAGAATGGTATCTATTAAAAAAGACAAACCATTCAACATCACAACCAATGTTCTAACAATGCTGAAGAGACCAAAGTTATTCATCATAGATGCTTGAACTGCTAAATCAGGAAATCAAAAGATAATTGGAATATTAGGGAAGTTTGATCTTGGAATACAAAACAAAGGAAGACAGAAACTAATAGAGTATTTTCTAGATAACTATATGGTCAAAGCAAACACCTTTCCCCCCCACACCCCAAAAGTTAAGTCTGCAGATGGACATTATCAAATAGTCAAAATAGAAATGAAATTGGTCATATACTTTGCAGCCAAAAATGGAGAAGCTCTATGCAGTTAATACAGACTGTTGTGGCACAGATCATGAGCTTCTTATTACAAAATTCAGATTTATATTGAAGAAAGTAGAGGAAAACAATATGTTTCATCTAGGCAAGAAATTAATAACATCTCTTAGGAATATGAATTGGAGCTGATGAATAGTTTTCAGGGAGTGAATCTGCTTGATAGAATGTCTGAAGAAGGATGAATGGAGGTTCACAATATTGTTCAGAAAGTAAAAAAATAAGATTCAAAAATAAAAAGAAGAGCAAAAGCAAAATAACTATTGTTGAAAATAAGCTGGGTAAAAAGAGATTTCTTCAATAAAATTAGAGGCATCAAAGTGAAAAAGGCTATGATAAAAGAAAAAAATTAGGGATTTAATAGAAGCTGAAGAAATTAAGAAGAGATGATAATCCATCAAAGTACAATACAAGAAATATCTTAACATCATCAGTAATCACAACAGTGTGGCTACTAATCTAGAGTAAGACATCCTGGCAAATGAAGACAAGTTGGCTTTAGGAAGCATTACTAACAAAGATTAGTGGATATGATGGAATTCCAAGTAAGCTACTCAAAATTCTAAACAATGGTATTGTTAATGTGATATATTCAATATGCCATCAAATTTGGCTTAACATTGACTACTAAATTGGAAAAGATCAGTTTATGCCTCAATCTTAAAGAAAGACACTATCTAAGAATGTTCAGATTACAAAATAAATGTGTTCATTTCACACACCAATAAGATTATGTATAATATTTTGGAAACTTTGCTTTAGCAATATATTATCCAAGAATTACCAGAAAAGCTATTCATATTGTTTATCCTTCGTTCTTGAAAAGGAGCATGACATCAGACATGATAACATGACATGCAAGTGAACTAGATTTAATGAGGGAGGGCTGGGGATGAACATGAACTTGAACAGATTTCGAGAGAAACAAGGGCCCAACAGGAGGTCATAAAAAGTTAAAATTAACTAAACAACAAAAATCATCACCACCACCATCATCATTGTCATCATCATCATCATCATCATCTCATCATCAAATTTCTTCTACCCAATTTGATGTAATCTCATTGAGAAATTGCCTTGGCTTATAATAGGAAAAAATATAATATAAGAAAATAAAATCAATTTAAAATATCAATTTCCCCCACCTCAAGCTATTTTCTGAATGACATTTCATAATAGGACAGTGAAGAGTCAACAGACTGAGTGACTTGCAATTGGAAAAATCAGAACCACTCTGAGTTTCAACTTCTCCATTCTCTGATTAACCAATAGGGTGTTTTAAGGCTCAAATGAGATATTGTTCTTAAAATTACTTTGAAAACCTTTAAGTGTTATTTAAATGTTATCATGAGAGCTGAATTTTCAGTTCAAAGTCCCACATTTATTTGACTGATTGATTCTTTCAGATAGATTGTAATAGAGCAGGATCACACAGGATTTAACGCAGAAAGGGACTACAGAGGTCAACTCGTTCAATGTCATCATTTTTAAGTCTAGGTAAGATGTAAAGTGATTTGTTCATTATCATACAGATTGCAATTTCACTGACACAGTGAAAGCCAGAATTCATATAGTATCTCAATTTGTGCAAAGTACCTTATGTATTATCACAATTGACTGATACAACTCTGGGAAGTGAGTGCTATAATTCTTGTCTCTGTTTGATAGATGAGGAAACTTAAGATGAGAGAAATGACTTGCCCAGAATCATATAGTTAAGTCAGTGCCTAAATCAGGATTTGAACTAAGGTCTTCCTGAATTTCAAGTCTACTATTGCAGCTCCATTATTCTGCCTATGGGAATCTGAACTGGTAATTTAAATCTATCTTCATAAATCCAAGTTCAGGTTCTTTTGGCCTCTTTCTAGATATCTGTTCTGGCACAATTAGAGTCTCTCAGCAAAATATAAATTAAATTTAAAAATACCACATTCCAGCTGTGTTATACAGGATTTTATCACTCAGGGGATATTGGAATAAAAGCACAGGATTTGGAATCATCATTATTTATGTATGTGTATATGCACATACATATATATGTATATATATATGTATGTGTGTATCCAAATATATATATATATATATATATCCATTTGTAAATTAAAGAAACACAGATAAAACAGGCATTTCATAAACATTTTTAGGAAGTCACAGATTTATCTTAAATAAGAATGATTCTCTGAAAGTGAGTGATCAATTCTGCTCCTTTAAAAGTACATCATTCTAGGGGTGGCTAGAGGTGGCACAGTGGATAGAGCACTGGCCCTGGAGTCAGGAGTACCTGAGTTCAAATCCAATCTCAGACATTTAATAATTACCTAGCTGTGTGACCTTGGGCAAGCCACTTAACACCATTTGCCTTGCAAAAAAATTAAAAAAAACTAAAAAAAGTATACATCATTCTTCTAGGAGAAGAGGAATAGGGATTAAGAATGTGCAGAACATCTTTGTTGTTTCTCAGTCTTTTCAGTTATGTCCTATGTGATCTCTTTTGAGCTTTTATTGGCTAAACTACTGAAGTGATTTGCCTTTTCCTTCCCTAGGTCTCTTTACAAATGAGGAAGCTGATTTAGAGGGTTAAGTGACTTGCACAGGGTCACATAGTAAGTGTCTATATTGAGATATAAAATTATCTTATTGATTCTGGATGCTCTTCTCACTACACCACTTAGTAGCCACTTCTAAGTCAGGACTTTGCCACAAACTAAGAAAAATCTTAATTATTCTCATACAAGGCTATTCTCTCATCCTCCAGACCTTCCCACCCTGAAATAAAGGACAAATTTAAAAGACAGAAAAATTCACAAAGGAAGATGAGCAAAAAAAAAAAGAAGAGGATTATAATCATAAAAAAATTGTTATGGTTAAAAGAGAAGACTAAGACAGGATCAGAAATGAACAACAAAGTCAAAAGAGCTGTGGTTCCAATGCCAAAGCAAAATGAAAAGGATTGTCAAGCACAGAAATAACTCAAGGAATATCTCAAAAAGATCTTAAAAACATCTAAGAGATGTGTAAGAAAATTGGAAAAGAAATGAGAGCGATTCAAGAGAAGTATGAAAAAAGGAATCAGCAGTTTAGAAAACTACTTAAGAATTAGAATTGCACAAATAGAAAAGGAGATAAAAAATTAGCTGAGGAATACAGTTTCTAAAAGATTACAATTAACCAAATGGAAATCAAAGTGCAAAAGTTAATTGAGGAAAACAATGCATTTAAAGTTAGAGTTGAACAAGTGGAAGATAATGATTTTATTTTATCAAGAAGCAATCAATATCAAAAGAATAAAAACAATAGAAGAAAAATGTAAAATACCTCATAAAAAACACACCTGGAAAATAGACATGGGAGAGACAATATCAGGATTATTGAACTACTTGGAAATCATAATCAAAAGCAGAACTGAATGGCACTGTTTAAATAATTATCAAGGAATGCTGCCTTGAACTTTAGGAGAAAGAGTAAAATAGCACTTGAAAGCATTCTCCAATTACATCAAGAGAGATCCCAAAATAAAATTTCCAAGGAATATATATCAGAACAAATATAAGAACTACCAGGTAAAGGGGAAAAATACTTTAAGTGCCAAAAGAAAATTCAAATATAGGGGAGTCACAATAACAATTTGGCAGCAACAACATTAGTGGATCTGAGGTCACGAAAAATGATGCATTGGAAGATTGTTCTCTTGGTTCTGCTCCTTCCACTCAACATCAAATCCCATAAGTAATTCAGTGCTTCTCTAGAGTCTGATCATTTATTACTTCTTATAGAACAATAGTATTTCATAATATTCATGTATCATATTTTGTTTAACCATTCCCCAATTGATGGGCAGTCCCCCAATTTCCATTTATTGGTCACTACAAAAAAAGCTGCAGTGAATATTTTGGAACATGCAAGATGCTTCCCATTTTTCATGATTTCTTCTGGATATAGGTCTAGAATTAGAATTACTGAATCAAATGGAATGAATAGTTTTATTCTTCTTTGGGCATAGTTCCATATTGCTCTCCAGAATGGTTCGATCAGTTCACAACTTCACCAGCCATGCATTAATGTCTCAATCCTCCCACAGCCTCTCCAGCATTGATCATCTTCCCTTTTTCTCATCTTAGACAATCTGATAAGTGTTAGGTGATAGTGATACCTCAGAATTGTTTAAATTTGCATTTCTCTAATCAATAAATATTCGAAGCATTTTTTCATAACATTGGATATAACTTTACTTTCTTCATTTGAAAACTGTCTATTTGTATTCTTTGACCATTTATCAAATGGGGAATGACTTACAATCTTATAAATTTGCTTTAGTTCACTAGATGTTTTAGAAATGAGATCCTTTCCAGAACTCCTCATTGCAAAGATTGTTTCCCAGCTTTCTGCTTTCCTTCTAATTTTGACAGCATTGACTTTATTAGTCAAAAAGTTATTAATTCAATATAATCAAAATCATTTTGCAATTTGTAATGCACTCTAATTCTTGTTTGATCCCCTTTCCAAAGATCAGATATATAATTTCTTGGTCTATTAATTTATATATAGTTTTGCCTTTTATGTCTAAATACTTTACTTCTGTTGACCTTATTTTGGTATAAGGTGTGAGATATAAGTCTATGCCTAGTTTTTGCCATATTATTTTCCAGCTTTCTCAACAATTTTCATCAAATAGTAAGTTTGTTACACAGAAGCTTATG
The DNA here is from genome assembly GCF_037893015.1 of Macrotis lagotis. Lineage (NCBI taxonomy): Eukaryota > Metazoa > Chordata > Mammalia > Peramelemorphia > Peramelidae > Macrotis > Macrotis lagotis. The sequence continues at coordinate 378,207,769 of NC_133666.1, forward strand.
TCTCTGAATTTGTGAAACAATAGATAACTTTAGTCATTTACTGCATTTTCTTTTGAATCTATACTAATTAACTGATCCATTATTCTATTTCTTAGCCACTACCAAGCAGTTTTGAAGACTGCCATTTTATAGAATAGTTTTAGATCGCATAGAGCTAGGTCACTTTCTTTTCCATTCTTTTCAACAGTTCCCTTGCTATTCTTATCCTATTGTTGCTACAGATGAATTTTGTTACTATTTTTTCTAACTCAGTTAAGTAGTTATTTGGTAGATTGAATGGTATGGCACTGAATAAGTAATTTAATTTGGGTAGAACTGTCATTTTTATTATTTAGCTCCACCTAACCATGAGAAATTGACATTTTCCCAACTATTAAATCTGACTTCATTTGGGTGAGAAGTGCTTTATAATAGTTTTCATACAATTTCTGGGTTTGTCTTGGGAGGTAGATTATCAAGTATTTAATATTGTCTATAATCACTTTAAATGTAATTTCTCTTTCAATCACTTGCTCTTGGGCTTTGTTGTTCATATATTGAAATGCTCATCATTTATATGGGTTTATTTTTTATCCTGCTACTTTGCTGAATTTGTTAATTATTTCAAGGAGATTTTTGGATGATTTTTCTCAGATTCTCTAAAGATACCATCATATCATCTGCAAAGAATGAAAGTTTGCTTCCTCATTTCCAATTCTGATTCCTTTAGTTTCTTTTTGCTTCCTATTTCTACTGCTAGCATTTCTAGTATTATACTGAATAGTAATGGTGATAATGGTCATCTGTGTTTCAACCCCAATTTTACTGGAAGTGTTCTGAGTTTATTCCTATTACATATAATATTTGTTGATGGTTTTAGATAGATACTAGGTATTATTTTAAGAAAAAGTCCATTTAATCCTAAACTTTTTTGGTTTTCATAGGAATGGATATTGCATTTTATCAAAAGTTTTTTCAGTATCTATTGAGATAATCATATGATTACTGTTTAGCAATTGGTATGTTCAATTATGTTGCTTTTTTCCTAATATTGAATCATTCCTACTACCTGGTATAAATCCTAACTGATCATGGTGTATTTTCCTTGTTATAACTTGCTGTAGTCTCATTGCTAAAATTTTATTTAAGATTTTTGCATCAATATTCATTAGGGAGATTGCTCTATAATTTTCTTTGGTTTTTTTTTTTTGGTTCTTCCTGGTTTAGGCATCAGCACCATGTTGGAGTCATACAAGGTGTTTGGCAGAACCACTTCTTCTCCTATTTTTTAATAGTTTAAGTAAAATAGGAATTAATTGTTGCTTAAATATTTGGTAGAATTCACTTGTAAATCCATCTGGACCAGGAAATTTTTTCTTGGGGAGTTTATTGATGGATTTCTTCAATTTATTTTTCTGAAATGCGGTTATTTTGCTACTTTATTTCCTCTTTTGTTAATCTTGGCAGTTTGTATTTGTGCAAATAATCATTCATTTCACTCAGGTAATTCAATTTATTGTCATGCAGTTCACTAACATAACTCTGAATTATATCTTTAATTTCTGCTACATTGGTGATTACTTCACCCTTTTCATTTTTGATACTGGCAGTTTGATTATCTTCTTTCTTTTTGTTTAATCAGATCAACCAAAGATTTATCTATTTTATTGACTTTTTCATGAAAATAACTCTTGGTTTTATTTGTGAGATCAATGGTTTTCTTGCTTTCAATTTCACAAATTCTCACTTGATTTTCAGAATTTCCAATTTGGCATTTAATTGGGGATCTTAAATTTTCTATTTTTCTAGTTTTTTAAGATACATTAAAGTCATTGATCTCCTCTTTCTCTATTTTATTCATATAGGCATTTAGAGAGATATAAAGTTTCTCTTCAAAATTGCACAGGCTGCATCCCATAAATTTTGGTATGATGTCTCATTACTATCATTTTTCTTGGATATAATTATTGATTAATTCTATTATTTGTTGTTTGATCAACCCATTATTTAAGATAAAATTATTTTATTTCCAATTTTAGTTTATTTTTCCATGACCCTTTATTATATGTAAATTTTATTGTATCATGGTGGGAGAAGTGTTTAGGTATTATTTCTGCCCTTATGCATTTGCTAATAAGGTTTTTGTGCCCTAGTACATGGACAATTTTGGTGAAGATACCATGTAATTTAGAGAAAAAAAGTATATTCTTTTCTATCCCCATTAAGTTTTCTCCAGAGGTCTACCATATCTAAGTTTTCTAAAATTTCATTCACCTTCTTTGTGCCCTTCTTGTTTATTGTGTGGTTAGATTTATGTAGTTTTGGGAGAGGGAGATTGAGGTCCCCCATTATTTAAATTTTGCTGTAATTCACTCAATTTTTCCTCTAGGAATTTGGATGCTGTATCACTAGGTGCATGTATGTATGTTTAATAATGATATAGATTTATTACCAATGGTGCCTTTTAAGATGTAGTTTCCTTCCTTATCCCTTTAAATATCTATTTTTGCTTTTGCTGAGATCAGGATCACTACCCCTGTGTTTTTTACTTTGGTGGAAGCATAGTATGTTTTATTCTATTCTTCTATGTGTATCTATCTCTCTGCTTCAAATGTGTTTCTTGTAAACAACATATTGTAGGAATCTGATTTTTAAGCAATTCTGCTATGCAGTTAAACTTATTAATTCTATATTTCCCTCAATGCTATCTCTCCAGATTTATTTTTTTCTCTCCTTCCTTTTCTCTTATTCCTCCTCACCAATGTTTAACTTCTTTTTCCCTTTAAATTTTCCTTTTAATATATAAAACTTTCAGTTTATTTTCACTTATACCTTTGCCTTCCTTTCTAATAGTCCCTTCTTCACTTTTCTTTACATTCCCCCACCCCTCTCCTTCCCTGTAGAGTAGGAATGATTTTTAAAACCAAGTGGAAATGTATCTTATTCCCTCTCTTGGCCAAATCTATTGAAGAGAATTTATTTAGTGTTCATACCCTCCCTTCTTTTTCCTCTAAAATGATAAATCTTTGTGCCTCTTCACCTGGTGTTATTTGTTTCTTAAATACTAGTGCTATTAATCAGGCACCATCAATCACAGCTGGATTAATTGATTGCTTGATAAGATCAAAGTGTTATCAAACAACTATTACAGATTGATTGCTTTTGCTTTATTGTTTGAAAAGAAGCATTGTGTTAAAGTCCTAAGTACCCTCCCCTCCTCTGTCTCATTAGAAGTATACTCTTCCTCTTCTTCTTAGGGCCATTTTTGTCAACTTCCCTTGCACCATGAGAGTCAAGTGGAGGAAGAAGTGAATGTAGGTTGAAACACAAAAGGAGAAAGATGAGGCAGAGGTCCAAGTAACCAGACTGTGCTGACCACAGGCCATGGGAGTAGAGATGGAATGAACCTTGGTGACATTCTGGGGAAGGCAGAATCCTTCCCTCTACAAACTCTACCATCTGATAAGGGACTCTCACCACTATTTGACACGCCTCCCTGGCAAAAAAGGATATACCATCTTTTTATGCAAATCCCACCTACCTGCCTCATGATTTTGTGCCATGGGACTCTTGTCATTCTGGACTGGTTGTTTTCTTTGTGGCTAAGTGAAGTACACCTGAATAATAAATCCTCAAAACTTTCTGTTTGAAACAAAGTATACTTTTCAAGAATCTTGAATTACATCAAATTATAATCATTTTTACTTACATCCTTTTTAAGTTCCTTCCATAGGCTCACAATCTGCATGAGCTAAAGTATCATCCATGAACTATTTGTACCTATCCCCCCAAGCATATTTTCTCCCACATAGCCCCCAATACACACACACCTAGGTACTTAACCATTTATTAAGTAAAGTATGGATTAAATTCAATCCTGATTTAATTAACTAAATGAAATTCATTTCTCTCCCTACCTCCCCACCCAGGGTATTTAACCCCTTGTTAAGTAAAGTAAAAGTACTAGCTGTGTGGCCTTGGGGAAGCAACTTAACCCCATTTGCCTTGCAAAAATAAAACCTAAAAAAAGTAAAGTTTTAATTTAATTAACTATAATAATCTCAAAGGATTCTAAGTACTGGGATTCTCTTCATGTCTCATTTAAGAATTTTACAATTGATTGTACATTATGGGAAACACTGGTTCATGATCACCCAGCTATGATGCCAAAAAAGTGCTAATGTTGTGAGCAACAGAATTAGCATAGGTCAGAGGAAACTGAGACACTTAAATTTAGAGTAAACACTCTTGTATTTCATTAGGGCTTTTTGTGTTAAACATAGTGATGTCTTCTTGGACCTCTTCAATGGAAGAGACAAGATCCACCCAGACCCATATCCTCTAAATTCAATCTCTTCAATTATACTTGACCCTTTAATTATCCTAAAAGAAGTACTGTTCTCGAGAATTAAAGTGTCATATCTTCCCTTTTAGGTTTGTATACAATTTGATGGTCATGACTAACATTTATTTCTTTTTGTTTTATTTTGTCCTTGCCCTTTTCATTTACCTTTTTTTTTTAAAAAATGCCTCTCTTGAATGGTGTATTTGGCTATTAAAATCTTTGTTCAGTTCTGGTCTTTTAGTCAGGAAATTTTGGAACACCTTTTTTTTTCCATTGAACATTCATCTTTTCCCCTGACAGTATGCACTGAATTTTGCAGGATAGTAAATTCATGGTTGTAATCCCAGGTCCCTTGCCCTCTGATATAAGGTATTCTAGGATCTCCAGTCCTCCACTGTTGAGAGGATAGATCCTGTGTGAATGTGATTGTGTTTTCTTTGTATTTAAATAGTTTCCTTTTTTGCTGATTGCAATATTTTCTCCTTTATTTAAGGGTTCTGGAATTTGGCTATAAAAGCCTTTGAAGATTTTATGCTGGGGTCATTTTTTGGAGGGGTTCTATGTATTCTTTCAATGGCTATGCTATCTTCTTGTTCTAACAGATTTGCCCAGTTTTCTCGGATAATTTCCTGCATGATGTGTCACAGGTTCTTTTTTTTTTATCTAGGCTTTCTAGTAGTCTGATGATTCATAAATTAACTCTCTTGGATCTATTATGAGTCATTTACTTTTCCTTAAAGATGATTTACATTTTCTTCAATTTTTTCTGCTTTTTTATTTTGTTTCATGAAATATTGTAGCCTTGAAGAAACATGGGTTTTTTTGTTCAATTCTAATTTTTAGGATTTTATTTTCTTCCATTGGCTTTTGAGTTTCCTTTTCCAATTGGTTATTTTTACTTTTAATGGAATTGAGTTATTTGATCAGTTTTTCATAATTTTCCTGTATGACGTTTTCCATTTTTCTTCCTCTCTTCTTTGGTTTTCAAATCCTTTTTTAAGCTCTTCTATGAGCTTTTGAATTTGAGTCCAATTTATAGACTCTTTTGAGACTTACCCTGTGAGTGATTTTTCAATGATTTCATCTTCAGACATGGCATTATCATCTCTAAATTAAAGAGTTTTGCACAGATAAAACTACTGTAACCAAGATCAAAAGCAATGTAGCAAATTGGAAAACAATTTTTACAACTAGTATTTCTAACAAAAAATCATTTCTAAAATTTAGGGGGAAAATGCTTTATCTTATTATGTAATTCTAGTCTCTTATACTTTATTTTTCTTCCTTAAGGAGATGATTTCTCTCTCATCACATTCAACTTAGATCAATGTATAACATTGAAACAATGAAAAGACTAACAAACTGACTTCTGGGGGGGGGATTGAAGGAAAAATTGTAAAACTCAAAATAAATAAAATCTTAAAGAAAAAAAAGAATTTATCAAGGAAAACTGCCCTGATATTCTGGAAGCAGAAGGCAAAACAGAAATCAAAAAGAATCCACCAATAATCTACTGAAAGAGATACCAAAATGAAAACTACCAAGAATATTATAGTCAAATTCAAATGCTCTCAGATCAAGGACAAATTATTACAAGTAGCCAAAAGAAATAAGTTAATTATCATGGAGTGATGGTCAGGGTAACACAAGACTTAGCAGCTTCTATGTTGAAGTATTAAAGGTCTTGGAATATGATATTCAAGAGAATAAAGGAGCTAAGATTACAAACAACTATCACCTATTCAGGAAAACTGAGTATAATCCTTTGGAGGGAAATGGACATTCAATGAAATAAGGGATTTTTAAATTTAACAATGACTAGGGTTGATTAGAAAATTTTACTTTTAAGTACGACTCAATAGTAGTATGTAAAGTTAAGTAGGAAATGGGAACTCATAAGGGGCTTAATAAGGTTAAACTGCTTGCATTTCTCTATGGGAAGATAATATAAGAACTTTCTCTATTTTAGAGTAGTCAGGAGTATAAATATATATATATATTTTTTCAATATCTATCTATGTACAGATATATGTATAGATATAAAAAGACAGAAGGCACAATATGACTTGCTTATGAAAGGATGATATCTGATAATGTTGTCCTTCATTCTCAAAGAAGACTATGACTTCAGGGATGTCATTGCATGCATATGAGTTGAATTTGAGTGAGGCTGTACTAAGTCATCAACCTCACTGTCTCCTCTAGAGCCATAAGAATCCAATAACTAGACATGTTTCAGGACGACTGGAATGACTTGTCCAAATTCACATAGCTAGTAAGCATGTAAGATTATATTTGAATTCAGGTCCTCCTGAGTTCAGGACTGGTGCTCTTCCCACTGTGATATCTCACTGTTCTATCTCCATTTTATAGTTGATGAAACAGAAGGAGGTTAATTAACTTGCCTAGAGCCATACAACTAGTAGGTATCTGATACTGGATTTCCACTCTGGTCTACTTGACTCCAGAGCCAGTACTCTATAGTGCCATTTGCTGCTTCTGAGATACTCAAGTGTATCGTGAGTGGTAAATAGATAATTACTTATGTCCACTTGTTCATTATTTAAGGAAATAAAGTCTGTGATATTATCTAGTAATTTATCTTTCTATCTCTGATACAGCCTACAATTGAAACCATCTAGTGTTCAAATTTTACTGCTGTTGGCATGGATTTCTTGATGTATAACTTGGTTTAGTCTAGCTGCTTTTCCTAATCTCATCTTCTTAGGATGATACTTAATCATATAGTTCACTAGAATGTTAGATATTAAAGTCAGGGGGCAGCTAGGTTGTGCAGTGGATAGAGAACTGGCCCTGGAGTCAGGAGTACCTGAGTTCAAATCGGGCCTCAGACACTTAATAATTACCTAGCTGTGTGGCCTTGGGCAAGCCACTTAACAACATTTGCCTTGCAAAAAAGTAAAAAAATAAAAAATAAAAAAGATATTAAAGTCCAAATGGAATAGTTCTACTGTCATTAATGATGAAAATCATTTTAGAAATGCTGACAAATCTTTTCAATTTTGCACATATTTATTGTCCTGATTAAATTTTAAAATGCTCTTACGATTATCTTGCTTAGTTAATTTTCATATAGGTTTATTTTCCCCTCCACTACTTTTTACTGCTTTAAAAAGCTCCAAATCTTCAGTAATCTTCTGTAACATTAATTTAACAATTGGTACTCTAATGTAGAAGCCTTGCCCAGTGACTAAGGCATGATGATCATATTGGAAGAATTTAATAATATAAAATTTTACATGCTCATTATGAAATGGATGAAATCAGGGGAAAAAAGCTAAATGGAAAGTTGTCTAAGAGATAAGTAAGTAAGAATGATGAATTGATTTCATTGTGCCTCTGAAGGCAACAAGAAATATTTTTAATCTGGTTATCTAATAAAATAAATTTAAGGAGTAAGAGATTAATGTACTGAGAGAAAGGGAGGGGTAAAAGGATTAAATTAACTCACAAAAGTAGAGACAGAGGAAAAAAGCTTTTACAGTAGAGGGAAAGAAGGGGAGAGATGAAAGGATGTGAGGGAAATTTTTCTTATCAGAATTGACTCAAAGAGGGAATAACATACACAGTCAATGGAATTTAGAAATCAGTCTTACCCTACACAAAAATAGGAGTGGAAGAAGATAAAAGGGGAGGGGCTGTTGATGGGAGGGAGGAAATATTAGAGGAGGGGATAATGAGAAGCAAAACACTTTTGAGGAGGAAAAGGTGAACTGAAAGAGAGAAAAGAATAAACAGGGAGGGAAAGAGGATGGACAGAAATGTAGTTAACAATAGTAACTGAAAAAATTTGAAGTAGTTTTCTCTGATAAAGGCTTCATTACTCAAACATAGAGAGAACTAAGTGAAATGTATAAAAATAAGAGCCATTCCACAACTGACAAATTGTCAAAATTACGAATAGTTTTCAGAAGAAGTAATCATGCCTATCTTTAATCATGTGAAAAAATACTCTAACTCAGTAATGATTGGAAAAATGCAAATTAAAACAATTCTGTGGAGGAATTGTGGGAAAAACAAGACATTAATGCACTCTTGGTAGTTGTGAACTGATTGAAGCATTCTGTATAGTAGTTTGCTTCTATGCCCAAAGGGCTGCAAAATTATGCATACCCTTGATGCCACATCTACATCTGTATCCCCAATGTGAAAAAAAGGAAAATAATCTATATGTCCAAAAATATTTATAGCAACTATTTTCTTGTGTCAGAGAGATGGAAATAAAATATAAATTATACTGTGAAGGACTTAGCTATTTTCAGAAATGCTGTGATCCAAGATATCTCTGAAGGACTTATGATGAAAAATATCATGCATCCTCAGAGAATGAAGTGATGGTGTCTAAATACAGATTGAAGCATATTTTTTATATATTTCTTCAGGTTTTTTAATCTTTATTTTCTTTCACTACATAAATATTATGTATAACCCATATAGAATTGAAAGCCTTCTCTGTGGGGATAGTGGGTATGTGGAAGGAGAAAGTAAGATAATTGAAATTCAAAGCTTTAAAAATTTGCACTCAGGTACTCCTGACTCCAGGGCTCGTACTCTATGCACTGTGCCACCTAGCTTCCCCTGCTTTAAAAATTAAAGTTAAAAATTGTTTTTACATATAACTGAAAAAATTAATAAAAAATAGAATATGAAATTGGAGAAAATAAAAATATTATATATATATATATATTAAAAAACTATAGCTATGCTTTTCTTTTGTCTAGAAAACAGTAAAAATCACCCATTTCAATCAATTGGGATATATAACAGGGGTGGAATATGGTTAAACATTATTTAAATAAATAAGATAATCATGCAAAAAACATTTAAAACCACAGCTGGCAATCACAATCAGACAAGAGAAAGGAATTAAAGGTAAAGGGATAAAAATATTTTTGCTTGCTAATGATATGATTTACCTAGAATATTCAGGGGAAAGAGCAAAGCTACTAATTGAAACACTATCTTCAGCAAAGTTTCAGGATACAAAATAAACCCTCAAAAGTCAATTAAATTTCTACATAATAAAAAAAAGCAGCCAATAATTGAAAAAGAAATTCCATTTCAAATAATTTTTAATTATGGAAAATACCTGAGGATCAATCTCTTAAATCAAACAAAAGATTTGTATTACCAATAGACATTTACCAAAATTAAGAGGTGAAATAATATGAACAGTTTCCAAAATAACAGCAAAGTATTCACCACCACATTGTAAAAATACACTGAATCACTAATAATAAAAATGCAAATTGAAACAATCTCAAGATTACACTTCACACCCCCTCCAAAAATGGACAAAAAAAATGACAAAACATGGCATCATTCAATATTGTTTAATTTAATTCAATATTGGAGTTATTGAGGGAAGATGAGCATACTAAAACATTATTGGTCAAAGTGTGAAGTAGCACAATCATTTTTGAAAATAATTTCAAATAATGCAAATAAAATGACTAAAATTTTTATTACTTTTGAATCAGAGACTTCTATGCTAAACTTATATCACAAAGAAGCTTTGGATAAAGGTCTCCACATACTCCAAAATATTTTGTTAGCACCATTTTGTAATAGTTAAGAATTGGAAACAAGTGTCCATCAGTTGATGAATGACTGAACAACTGTGGTACATGAATGTAATGCAAAACTACTACATTAAGATAAATGAAGTGTGTGATAAATACCAAGAAGCATGGAAAGATATACATAAATTGATGCAGAATGAGGCAAGCAGAGTCAAAAATCCAATATACATCTGGGGTTAAAAAAATGTTAAGTACTAACTTAATTTTCTCTGTTAACATCAAGGGAGGCATAATTTCTGGAAGGAGGAAAGAAAGATTCTAATTTATAGAATAGGGGAAAGAGAATTGGAATTCTGATCAGACTTCCTGAATCATTTTATGTCTTAATTGTCCCTCTGACCCTCAATTTTCTAAGTTGCAAAATTAGACTGAACATAAGGCCCCTTCTAGTTCTAAATATTGTGAGTATTTCACACAATATATTCACAAATTATCCTCCTCCTCCTGTCAGGATCCTAATGTGCTTAAGATTCCAGAAATGATTCAGTCAAGTCTCAGAGGCTCAAAGATGTATGTATCTTGTAGACAAAGAAAAAAAATTATAGGAAAAATTGGGTGCATGTATATGAATAACTGAGTATTTATTTGCTGTGGGTGAGCATTATATATATATATATATATATATATATATATATATATATATATATATATACATATATATGTATATGTATATATATACCCACACCTCATTTCCTGTAGCTTGGGAAGGACCTTTAGAGCTACTGTTCATCTTCCCACCCCTTGGACAATCCTATTATGCAATGGTTCTTAAATAAGAACTTAGAATGCAGAACTCCTCTCTTTTCTTCCTTCCTACAGTCTTATCATTCTGGAAGAGGCAGGCACTCACCAACACAGAAACAATTGCTATTTATGCACTCTGAGAACAAATTAATTAAATGTTTGCTTTTTCATTTTTGAAGAAGATCATGACATCAGGGAAGTGATACTGCATCAAGCATGTGAATTAGATTTGAGTGAGGAGATGTTGTACTAGGTCACTAGCTTCACTTTCTCCTCCAGAGCCATCTCGCTCCAGGGGCCACATATGAATCTGGATGACTGGAGATGGCCCTGGAGGTGAGGCAGTTAGGGTTACGTGACTTGTTTAAGATCACACAACTACTGTCAGGATAGCTTAGGGGTCTAAGGCACCAGATTCAAGAAGGAATTTCTTCAGTGTTTAGGAACCTTAAATAAGGGGAATAAGAGTGATTTGGGTTAGTCAAGTATAGTTAATGTCAACAAAACTTCAAGTAGCTCTATTTGAATTTCAATGAACTTTTTCACAGCCCAACCTCACTTAAATCTAATTCCTTTACAAGTTATAACATCAAGTTCAAGACTTCACCTTCCAGACATCCTTGGACAAACAAAAATCAATATATACAAGATGTCTCCAAGTTGTATCAGTTTTACATTTCAACTATCTTTTGAATCTATGCTCATCTATGAATTTCCACTATAATTGCCCTTGTTTTATAGGTTGCATTTAATACCATCTATACTATTATTTCAAACTTTCAAACAATCTGCACTTCGGTACAATCTATAGGCCATTCTTAATACCCCAAACTGAATTATCAATCTAACATGTTTCTATGATCATTTTTATTTATAAACCATTAGCAACTACCCACAATACAAAATCTGCTCTGTTTTTGAGGGAGAAGGAGGTAATTTTCAAGCACTGAAGAAGTGATTGAGTTTTCCTGCTCATTCCCACATCAGAAAATGAGTCTGTTTCATCATATATAAAATTATATTTAAAATATTTATGTTACCTACTTATGATATTTAAATTAGATGATGAAAATAATTGACACTTAAATAAACTGCTATTGTTGCTACTTCTGTTTTTGTTGTTATTATTACCATCCCACAACAAACACTGGCCAAAAAAGCTTCAAAATTCTATAATTTAGTACATAATATTTTTGCTTGACTCTTTCACTTCCCTGTTTCCAAGTACTCTCCTCTCATTGGTTATATTGCCTGTTTGTCTAGATAAAAGTGTTCTTTAAGCTTTTTAGAGAAGACATATCTATACCAAATCGAAGCCTAACCAAAGTGACAGCCATTTCCTTCTATTAACTATTATCCCTATCATAAAAGAGAAAATGTGCTGGTAACTACTAAAATCCTATGGTGGGAGAGCACCATTCTTATTCCAAAAATTCATTAGAGTTTGGTCCTCCATCCCAAGATGGTAGAAAATTGACTTCAGTGACTTACACTTTTAAAAACTTCATTAACTTTCCATTCTTTCCAAATTTGTTTCCTTCCCTTACTGTATCAAATGGAACTCCTTTTGAACAACTGGACTCATCTTTAAAAAATCCTTACCTTGGAAGATCATAGAAAGTTCTTGGTATTTAGCAGTACAAATTACCATAATTATTCTTGCCTATATTTCTATGTACAAATCAGATACAATGTTTTACTGCATCCAAAAAAGTTAGAGTAAAAACCATTTTCTCTATTTTCCAGCTAACATGGTTCCTGACAATATCAAGATTTTCATCCTCTTCAGAATATTGTCAGAATTAGTCACTGTGTTTCTGAATTAATTATCAATTCAACCTCATATTTCCCTTCATCATTCCCAAAATGCAAATATCATAAAAATCTCTAACTCAAAATATAATTTATGAAGGTTTTCATGACTGAAAAAATTGATAGTAAACAGAATTTTTAGAAGATAATCTGAAAAAGAAGTAATATGCAAATATGATTTGTAAAGATATTTCAAGACTCAATTGTTAGACTTCTAAATTCACTTTAGTAATTTCAGGGCTATTTATTTTCAGAAATCTTTAATATTATAAGGAAAGCCTTAGTTTGACTTTGTACTTTATTATTTGCTAGCAGCACCCTCTCTTTTAAAACATTAGGTTACAGGAGACTACTCACAGATGTCATAGATGTGGGACAGTCATTTCTAAAACATTTAATACCCCTAGTTCTCTTTGTGACTGTGCATTGACATCACAGGTTAGCTCAAGGAAACTCTTTTAGAATGGGTGGCTGAACATGAAAGATCTTGAATATACATTTTCTTCCTGTCCAGAGAAGAAGTAGTAGTAGTTTTTCTCTGAATTACTGAAATAACACATAAATTTTACATGAAAAGAAAAGAGGTCAAGGTTTCATTTAATTTTTATATAATAAAATGAATTTAAGAAGCAAATTATAAAGATTTACATTTACATTCAAAAAACATTTTCATAGTTATAGAAAAAAGTGTCTAGACAGAAGTTATAGAGAAAAAAACCTGAAAGTTCTAGTAAATTCCAGGTTCATGAGATAATTATGCAGTAAATCAAATTATCAAGTATTTATTAAATGCTTATCACTTTTTTCCTCAATGCATATTAACATTTAAGTTATTTACTATGAAAAACATATTTTTCAAAATAAACATTGAGGAGCTTTAAAAAATTTTAAAAATTATTTTAAAACATCAAATATTTCTGGATAAAATATATATTTATTTAGAAACTTCATTTACCAATTGTCTCACCGTGATCTCTCAAAGCATATGAAATCCTATATTTTCCTTATTATTTCATTTTTAATAATTTTAGAGCAAAGGTTTCCATCTTAGCCTTGCTCTAGCCATTGTTTATAACTATTCATTGATTTGTCACTTTCTATTTCTGAACATAATTCATCTTTGATAACTTTCCTCCCTAGAGAAGGAAATACATAATTAGGATAGATCCATACTAGGAAATAAAACATGCTAATCACAATAGAGCTACTGCACTTCTGGTTCCAGATTAGAACATTTCATTATCTTTCTTTGTTTCAGTGAAGGCATTTCTCATGCAAGTCACTTTTAAAACTATGGAATAATAAAAATGAAAGGAATTTTGAGAAGTTATGTCATCCATTCTTCCATATTTGGAATCTCCATATAAAATATCTAAAATAATTGAAAATCTACTTAAATTCTTTAAACATCTGAATAGAAGGAGATTCTGAAGTGAGAGAGTAATAGAATATTTTGAATAAGGAGAGAGGTAGAAAAATGGGGTGAGGATCAAATTTGGAGTCAAAAAAACTTTTAGAAGTTTTGTGACCTTAAATAAGTCACTTCAGTTTTCTAGTAAATTACTTTATCCTTAAAATTAGAACATTGGACTAGATGGCCTTTAAATAAATTTCAGTTCTAAATCTGCCATATTATGCTCTTGAATTAAAGAATTTGAAACTGAGTTATAAAGTACTTTCTTTACAGTATAATCAAGTTAAAGTCAATGGGTCATTACTAGTGATTATTTCTTTCTAAATTTTATAATAGATATGAAAGTATCAGCTCCACCATTCAACTGCACTTGGCAGTTTCTTCAATCCTAGTGTTATTCCTCGACTGTTTTTATAGAAACTGTTCAGGGCCTGAGGAATTCAAAAGATATATTCTAATGCTATTAGTCAAGTAGAGAAAACTTCTTAAAGTAATCAAAAGGAGTATCATGCCCACAATAAAATTTTCATTTCTGGAAATGTATTAATAATTAAAAGATTGAGATCCTGTAGAAAAGAGGAATAAAAAATATAATCATGTCTGATGTCATGGGGAGAAGGCTTAAATGGAAGCATCACATGTAGGTTAAAAGAATAAATGATATAGCTAATGATACCTGGTATATAATCACATATTATATTCTATGAAACATAGAAGTGTGTTTGACTTGAACTATGGAGGCTTAACTCTGAATATCTCTGCAACATTTAATATCTTTCTGAACAATATCTATAAGTCATAACCTTTCTGAATTTCAGTTTCCTCTTTTGGAGATGGTGGAAAATGTCAATATCTATCTAAAATTGCTGCATAGTTTGCAAAACCTAAAACACTATATAAATTTGAGTTATCATTAACAAGAGGAACAAGATGACCAGGAGATCATTGCAAGTGTGATATAATATGCCAGTTTGATAAGTATTCCTAGTGACTAAGACTACATTGAAGATAATTATTTCCTAAGAGCTAGGAGGATAGATTCATGTCAGGTGGCTGGCTAATAGAGACTAATATTTAAAAATACACATACTATCAGAATGTTTATATCTATTTAGTTATTAAATTAATGTTTGTAGTATTAAGTATACTATAAAAATACACACGAACAGATATTTTTAAAATACAATAAACATATTTAAATCATTTTGGTTGTAAATATCAAAAGCTTTTTTGTTCTTGAGAGTAATATGATTAAATAGGATTCATTATATATTCATGCATGTACTTGTGTACCATTTATATATATACATATATACTTGTATATATAGAAATTATATGCATATGATTATATGTACATGTTGTGGAAATGTATAGAATACTTGCTCATTTGGGGGAATAGAGTACACATTACAATAATAATTGCTTGCTAATAATTAAACATTCATCTAATTTTAATCAATTAATCAAACAAGCATAGTTAGGGGGCATAGTGAATTTGACTGGCCTGGATGCAAGGCAATTCATCTTCCTGAGCTCAATTCTAACCTCAGACACTTACTAACTGTTTGAATTAATGTTATTTACTTCAGCTTCCTCACCTCTACAATTATCTGGAAAAGGAAATGACAAAGCACTCCACTATCAAAGCCAAGATATCCCCAAACAGGATCACAAAGAATCCATACAAATGAAATGAATGAACAACAACTTCAAGCCTGTCATACTATACAATGATTTCCATTGTAGGAAGAAATTGCATTATCCACAATTTTTTGAAATCTAAAATTAGCCATACCAAAGTTTTTAAAAATATTTATTTTAGATATAGAGTCAGAGCAATATTTAAAAAACAAATCTTCCTTACTGAATATGAAACAGGTACCTACCCCAATTATATTAGGTCCCAATTATTTTGCTCTTTTGTTGAGGGAAGCTGGAGGACTAAAAAGTGGAGTATATCAGATATAGATAAGATAATTTTGAGTCTGATATTGTTTAATTAACATTCATTGCTTATATTGTGTAAGAACAACAAAACAGATTTCCTCTGCTAAAGAATGGACAAATCTGAGGTTTTAGCAAAAGTGTGATTGAAGAAGGGTTGATCTGAAAGAGTCAATGGTCATTTCATTTTTCTTTGTAAATAAAAGTGTTAATAAGAGCAAGAGAAGTTCTGTGGCTTATTATTAGGAAATGATGGTTACTCATGCAGACAATTGAAATTCCAGAATTGACAAAGTTTAATGTTGTGGTCCTTGTGGTCCATTTCCACTTCTATATAAACAGAAATAGCACAGACTATATTAAACTACTTGTCTTCCTTGGATGGACATGGAAATTTGTCTGATAGGCACTACAGTTAGAATTAGATCCATATCTATGATCCTACTTAATCAAGCAATGCTTTCCTGTGACCATGAGAAGTTTTGAGGAAAACAGAATGACTAGTCTTCTTTTAGAAATTCTGATATTTCTCCCTCAAGCATTCTTATAGATACTTCCATTCAGAATATTGCTTCCAAATTAAAGATATATATATATATATATATATATATATATATATATAATAACATGAAAAAATTCTCCAAATCAAAATTAATTAGAGAAATGAAAATTAAAACAACTTTCAATTACCACCTATAACCCCCTCAGGTTGACTGAGATGAAAAAAGGGAAAAATTATCAGTGTTGGAAAGATTGTAGGAGGATTGGAACATTAATGCTATATTGGTGGAATTGTGAATTAATCCAAATATTTTGGAGGGCAATATGGAACTATGCCCAAAGAGTAATAAAAAGTTCTCACCCTTTGACCCCGAAATATCAATATTATGCCTACATCCTGAAGAAATCATAAAAATGAGAAAAGTAATGTGTCCAAAAATATTTGTAGCTGCTCTTTTTGTAGTAGGGAAGAATTGGAATTCAAAGGGATGGTCATCAATTAGGGAATGACTGAACAAGTTATGGTATATGAATGTTATAGAGCATTATTGTTCTCTAGGAAACCATGAATGATCAGACTCTAGAGAAGCATAGAAAGAAATGCATGAACTGGTGCTGAGCAAAGGGAACAGAACCAAGAGAACATCATACACATTAAAAACAACATTCTGATTAACTTTGATGAATACAGTTCTCAGTAGTTCAGAGAAAAAAGGACCACCTTGGGAGACCTCTTATGTATCCAGATGAATTAAAAAAACCTACAGAACCTGAATGAACACCAAATTCACTTTTTAAAAAATTTCTCTTATGTATGTCCTTCCTATTCCATGATTTTCTTTCTTCTCCCTTAATCCTAATTCCTCATCACAAAATGACTAATATGCCAACATGTTAAACATATACAAGTTCACTAAACTATTCACCATTGAGTGGAGGGAAGAGAAGATAAAAGAAAATTGTTTAACAACTGAATGAAAAGTGAAAACTTTTCATAACATGTAAAATGGAAAAACAAAATGAATGAACAATAAAAAAACAAAAATGTTGCTTCCTTTCTAAAAGGATAATGATAAGCTACTTATTTAACAAAAAGAATTGCAAATAATTCTCACCAAATTGTATATAAATGGTTTAAGTACTGAATTTCTAGACAAAAGAGGCACAAAGATATTCAGTTTGCTTTTCTGAAAGTAAAAAAAATTGCATATTGGTTTGTATGTTTGACTAACTTTGAGCTCTCTCATTGCCCCTTATTAACTATATGACAAATAATTTAATGGTCAAATAATTTAATTCCTTTGAACATGCATCTTCATTTATAAAAATTGGAAAATGATAGCACTTAAAAATGAAAGCACTTGCAGGGAGGATCAAATGAGATAGCATTTAAAGCACTTTACAATGTTACAAACCTTAAAAAATGCTATCAATTACTAATGTAGGAGTGCTATGAATTGTTGGTGCATGAATGCATATTACAAAGTAGTATCTTACATATGTATGAGTATTTTATATATATATATATATATTATTATACATATATATATACATACACTATTCATTCACTTATTTATTTGGCATATTTGCTTATGTGTTCTTGTTGTCTCCTACATTATAATGTAAAGTTAATTTGTATTGCTTAATTCATTTTAGTTGCATTCGCCAAAGCAGTGTAATAAATAAAAATATTTTTTATTTTTTATTATTACTATTGCTAATTTTTATCATGTACAAAATGAGGATGATAGATATAGTAAGTAATTAGTTACCTCAAATGTTGTCATGGAGGATCAAATGAGAAAATGTGGGCTCTCTATACAAAGGGGGAAAAAAATTCTCAATTAGAAATATTCCAAAGCTGAATAGTAGCTTTCACTGGTGATAGATTCCCTCTTGTTGGGAATCTTGAAGGACAGAATAGAAGATGACTTTTCAGTTACAATTTAAAGGGAAAGATTTTCTTTTAAACTGACTAGATTAGACGGGTTTGAGTTCCTCTACAATGACAAATTTCTATGATTCATAGATTTGGAGAAAAGAACATTATTTTTAATCAATTCTATTATCCTTTCTAATTGATAGAAATCATGGAATTCCAAATCTAGGAATGTTAATAATGTAGAAAAGGCATTCACTCCTCTCTGAATTGAAGAGTCTTAGCAATAGTGTCCCCCAAATCACTGGCCCTACTTTCTGTCCAGTCTCTATAGTTTTTGTTTAAAAAAACTCAATCTAACTTACCCTGACCCTACTATGGATATGTGTCATGTGTGTTATCTGTGTAAGTACTGCAGCTGCAGCCATTAAAGATAAAGAAAACTGTTTTCTTGTTGTTACTTTTGCCACTAATTCCTCGGCACTCCCAAATGTTTCCAGAAACTGATGCTATTTTATCTGCAGAGGTGACATTGAAAATAGGTATTACATTGTGCTTCGCAACTTACTAGGCGATCATTCTGTCTTATAACTAAAATTTTCTGTACGCATTGTTTCCTCCATTAGAAAGTAAGCAAGATGGTTAAGTGTTACAAGGGACAGAGCATTGTTCTTGGGGTCAAGAGGACAGGTGTTCAAATCTGACCTCAGACACTTGATACTCACTATAACTATATGATCTTGAGCAAATCACTTAACCTAATTGCCTTGCAGCCAGGGACATCCTGATTAATATCTGGCCATTGGACCCAGATGTCTGTGGAAGAGTCAATTTGTGTACTTATCATGGCATCACCCTCCCTGATGGCATGGTCTTCTTCATCAGAATGTGAGCTGTTTAGTACAAAAACTATTTTACTTTTCTTTTAATATTTCTAGCACTTAGTACAATGCTTTGTCTATACTAGATATTAGTAAATGCTTTTTTATTCATTCATTCATTTATTCACTAATTCACTCACTCACTCATTCATTCATTTATTCATTCATTCTTTCAAACTATGTCACTCAGCCATATAGGCCTGTAAATGCTTTCTAGGGTTCTGCCCATTGTGTTAGGGCTTTCCTTCTATTTCTCTTAACATTATGTAAATATTGATGTGAATCTTGCTATATCACCACTTACAATCCCAGTTTTTCATCATTCTGTTATCTTGCATGCTACTTCTTTTGCATGTTTCTAAGATTTCAGACTACTTATGCCCATTTTGTATATCTCCACTGCTCTTGGAAGTCACACAACATTAATTCTTTGTGTACTATTGTTTTTGATATTTCCCAGAAAAGTAGAAACTCAAGGGGGAAAAAAGATCATTGTTAAAAAAGATTGGCCTTCATTTCAAGGAGAATCTAAGTCAATAATAGAACATAGGAATTTCCCAAGGAATATTAAACTCATTCTCTCTTTTCTTCTCCATAAAGTTCTACCTTGAGATCTCAATTATGGTCGAAAAAGAATCATGAATTTTTAAATACTATATAAGTGAACTTCAAGTCCTGGCATTACCTATCTTGCAAAAAATATAAAGTAAATGGTGTCAAACTCAAATAGAAACAGGGACCACTAAACCATACCTAGGTGTCTCTGTGTCCACATGTGGACTTAGAAAACCACAAATAAACTTCATCTCTGTTATATTCTATCTCTATTGAACTGTATTGTATTATTGTGTTAAATACTTACCAAAAATATTTTAATTTTGCAAAGGTCACACTAGGGATTGTTGGGGGCTTTGTGTTCCAAAAGTTATATGTTTGATACCTCTAGAAGCAATAGTTGGCTCTATCTGCTTTATAATCCAATGAATAGAGGACCTCAATAACAACAAGCTGACCATTTGGTAATGCATTATTTATCAAGGAAATAAAGTGTATGTGAATATAAGATGAAAGTATTTATAACCTACAATGGAAGCCAGAAAGGTTCCGAAAGGATAATCTACCATTCCTTTAAATTCCTTAAAATAAAATACATAATTTATATGTATATTACTAAAAAAACCATGACATTCTTTTGTGTCATAGAAACAATCTACAAGATTTTCTTGATCTATGAATCATATCTACCCCTTGCTGTCATCATTGTCCAAATCACTCTAGAACTAAATTATTTTTTTTTTGCTATTTGGTCTATAAAGTTTAAAAGAAAATATTTCAGAACTTGTCTTTTTTTTACTTGTGTTAGTTTTTTTTCTTGAATTTTAAAAACTATTTCTCAATTTAGCAGATTTGTGTACATGTAAAATTTCAAAAGGGAACATCTACTATTTATATTCCTGGCTAAGTTCTTCAGATGGGCCTCTATGGATTTAAGAATTCAAAATTGTAAAGATAACTTGATCTAGTTCCATGAGAACAACTGTAGTTCTAAGTCATCATTCGCTTAATAAGTCATATTAGAACTGTTTAATATATGAAATGGAAACTTCTGAGATTTCTTTCTTCCAAGAATTCTCCAATATAAATGACTCATGATCCTTGGTGGCAGTTAATATTATCTAATCTTTGATGAATGTATCACTTAGCCCAGTTATGAAACTTTAAAAAAAATTTATATAGTATCTTATTAATGACTTTGAAAATTTTTATTTTATTTTTTCATTTCTCTGTCCAGAGTTGGCAGAAGTCAGGTCAAATTGAATTTTCTCAAGTGCTTTGCCTATTAGTGCAACTGCTTGTGTGTGTGTGTCTTTGTGTGTCTGTGTGTGTGTGTGTGTGTGTGATTCTGTGAATATGTTGAGACATATGCATGTTGAGACAACAGATATAAGATACAATGTCAGCAAAAAAATGATGACTGCATTCCAGAATGAAGGATTAAAATTCTTTGAATGGTTATTAATAAGGTTTTTATTCATGGGTTAATTCTCTTTTTCACTCTCTAACCCTTTCTCTTTGATTCTGAATCTGTCTGTCTGTCTTTCTCTCTCTCTCTCTCTCTCTCTCTCTCTCTCTCTCTCTCTCTCTGTGTGTGTCTGTCTCTCTCTCTGTCTTCCCAACAGAAATTCTAAAAACAATCATTTCTAATGAATTATTGAATCATCCTAGATAAAATAATATAAATGAAACATATAAATATTTCTATTAAATGATACCAATCCAGATGTCTCTTCCATATTCATTTATTATGCTAAAGTATTTTAGGCAGTCATTCTTCAGAGACAATGCCAAAAACGTCAAGTGTCTCCCTATATCACATAGAATAGAGACATATTCATATTTATATTCATAGATATAAATTAGGTGAGTGTATATGTTATATGATAAAGCATAAAAGTAGATAAAAGAAAAGAAGGAAATTAAGTTTTATATCAATTGCTATAAATGATGGTGAAGGTGAAGGTGCAAATTTAGTTGTCTCTTACAAATTAATCACAGTTGTGCAAAGACATTCATAATTAAAAAAGATTTGAACCCAATATTTATAACAAGATGTTTAGTATAGTCAAGTCATAGATTATTATAAGACATTTCAATTCTCAAAACATCACAGTTTCTTCACTTTTCACATAGTAACTACTACCTACATTTATATACTACTAGTAAAAGAAAAGTATTCAGTAGAGAAATGTCTCCATAAGATAGTCATAAATACAATATGGCATAAAGTTCATTATTTTTTTGATATGTACTATTCTGTCAAGCATTATTAATGTTTATTGGATTTATTCTCTTTCAGGATAGTCTCCAATGTATATGAGCATTAATCAAACATATTTGATACCACTCCATAAAGTTCACAAAAGCATATCCATTGAATGTTTATTCATTT
The DNA here is from genome assembly GCF_037893015.1 of Macrotis lagotis. NCBI lineage: Eukaryota > Metazoa > Chordata > Mammalia > Peramelemorphia > Peramelidae > Macrotis > Macrotis lagotis. The sequence goes on from NC_133666.1 coordinate 378,229,821, forward strand.
CACTTCAAGATAGTGTTGATCAGTGATAGTAGTGTTTGTTTTAGAACCAAAGGATCCAAGTGCAAATCTCTTCTCTGATGTGTATATTAACTGTAGGGAATAGGGTATGTCACTTAGTCACCCTAGATTTCAACTTCCCCATCTGCAAATGAAAGGGTAGGAATAGATGATGTCTGAGGGTCTTCAAGTCCTAGATCTATGATCTATTGTCACTAAGGAGAAAAATAGAAATGCAAGTATACCTAGTCTAAAAATTGTTTTCTATGGCACACCCATCAGTCTAATAATACTTAGCCGTTATATTGTGCTTTAAAATTTGCGACATGCTTCATATGTATTAATTCCTTTGATCCTCACAACAGTACAGTGAGAAAGGTATTATCCTCATTTCACACATGAGGAAACTGAAGAGAGATTAAACAATTTGCCTGGCATTACATACTTAGTAAGTGATTGAGGAAAGATAATGAACTTAGGTCTTCCTGACTTCAACTCTTGCTTTCTCTCCATTGCACTTTCTTAGATAAGTTAGTAAGAGAATTACTTCTTGAAGAATTTTGCATTTTCTAATAATAACTGACATATTTCTAACACTTTAAAGTTTTAAAGCATGACATATCACTTCTTCTGACCTTCATAAAAATACTATGAAGCAAATCCTTTTTATTCTCATTTTCCCAATAAGAAAGTTAGAACTTGTATGATTTGCTCATTTATACATATATATTCAAAGTAACCTCAATCTTGATTACAATTGCAGAGCCTTTCCAAACAGATCACACAAACTTGATTTTTGATGAACCTATAGGCTTAATTTGTAAGTCCCAAGGGGCAACAGGTGAGATGAAACAATAAAGAGCAAACTTGGTCACACATTTTTAAAGGTTAAGTGTACTTCTTGCAAAGTTTCCTGAATGAATAACCCTTTAATAATTCACCAGAAAGTACTATCCAAGTTGGAGGAAAGTGAAGACATATTTGTTTGCCCATTCAGTCTATTTTTCTAGTGGAAGATTTCAGCAATTTTTTGAAATCAATGAATAGATATAATGAGTGAAATCTGTGCATCAATTTAAGGAGGAAACCCAGTCCCCTATATATTACATTGATAGTGAGAAGCCTCCAAGTACATTCAGAGAACTTAGTCCTCCATTTTCCATCCTCCAACCCTTCATTCAATTCCCTTCCCAAAAAACAAATGAACTTCTGGGCTTTGTTATACCTTTTGGGGCTAGCAGGAGGCCTATTCCCTAAGAACTATTAGGGAAAAGAAAGATAGGGAATATCAGGTGTTCTCAGTTTCAAAGTATAGTTTGCATTCTTCATATATATATATATATATATATATGTATATATATATATATATATGTATATATATATGTGTATATATATATATATACACACATTTTAAAATTTGTTAACAATTCTTAAATCACAGCTGTGTGACATTGTGATAGTATATGTATACTTGTTTTATGCAATGCACATATATAATATACATTTTACACATGTACATAAATTACTTATGTATATGTGTACACACATACACAGTGTCATAATGTCATGTTCTTGTTCACTATTGTCACCTTCCAGATGAGATCTAAGAAGGAAAATTAAATAAATTATCTGTTTCATTGAATTCAATACCACTTTCTCATATGACCAGATAAAGCCATACTGAAAATTTATAAAAGGTGAGATGTGACCACAAGTCACATATTTGTAAAGCAGAGCCAATGAAAATAAGCACACATGTCTTTTGCTGCTGATATGGTAAAAGTTACATCAATCCAGTAGCATCACTTTCTCAAATTTGAAGCCACACAAGTTCATGAAATTCAGTACACATATGTAATTTAAGTGGGAAGAATTCATAGGTAGAGAGAAAAACTGTCATTTCCCCTGCAACAATATTCTTTATTCACATCAAACAAAATGTACATGCATTTTTGTTATTTACATTTACATAGTACTTAACTCCAGCAAAGTACTTTCCAGTAATTTTATTGGAGGCTTTTCTTAGTATTTTTTGGATGAGAAATAGTAAATCTTTATTATTATCCTTTGTTTCATATACTAGTCAAGTGAAAGAAAGAAATGTTGAGAACTCTGGTCAATTACATTTAAGTTTTTGGCAAAGAAAATACAAATTGGTTATAGGTGGAAAAGGTGGATGAATTGTTAGGGTCATAGACATTAACCTATTGTATTTTTCATGCATGTAATTACAATACAATCCTATTTAGTTTAAGGGTTGGATGTTGCATGTGATGTCTTCAGGTCCAAATAATATAATGCATGTAAACACTAAATTATTATACAAATGTTTTGTATTATTTTGATTTTTATCAAGGAAAATAATATAAATTATGATATTCTAAGAAAATATTATAAACAGCTATGTGGTGTAGTGGCAAAAGTGTCATTCCTAAAGTCACAAAGACTGATCTTGCTAGTCCAAGATACTTAATAGCAAATCACTTAATCCTGTTTGCCTCTGTTCTTCAACTATAAAATCACCTGGAAAAGAAAGAGAAAACCACTCTAGTATCTTTCTTTGTCAAGAAAATCCCAAGTGGGGTCATGAAGAGTAATATGTGACCAGAATTATTGAACAAGAAGAACATTTATGAGGACCCAAGATATCTAAAATGAACAAGCTAAAAACCTGAACTTTCTCCTTTTTATACAAAATGGGACAAATTACCAATTTTGTGCTGTTCCTTACTAGAAACATCTAAGAGTAATTTTGTCATAATCATCATCATCTTCCTTCTCCTTTTCCTTATCCCAACTAGCACTTTAAAATGCCCAAAGAACTTACCATATTTTTCTCATTTAATATTCAATTCAGTGATATAAGTAGGATATTTACTACTGTTATCATACATTCCAAAAGAAGATAATGAAAATGAGAAAGGTGAAGTAATTGTTCAAAGTCAAATAGCTATTAAATGTTTTAGAAAGGTCTTCCTTACTCCAAATGAATAATCAATCTCTTGTGTCACCTAATTTGCCCAAACTTTTTCTGGAAAATCAAAGACTTTCAAAGTCAGAAGGTCTATTAGAGACCACATAGTTAAATTCATATGTGATTAGTAATGTTTTTTGCAATATCCTTGACAATCAACTATCATTTCCAATTAATGACCATCATTGCTAGGGACCCAGTATTGGCTATACCATATTCCAATTTCAGACAGATCTAATTATTAAGAAATGTCTTCCTGTAAAAAATATAAAACTCTTTATAACTTCAACTGTGTTTTCCTGACTTAAGGTCAAGTAGAAAATGTCGAATCCAATCTCATAGTTAAAGACACTGAAAAAAGGATTATGCCTCCTTTCCCTCTTTTTTTCCCCTCCAGGTATCTTATGTTTTTCAAAGGACCATCAAATAAAAGACTCTCTTCACCTTAATTCAAGTTACCTCCTCTGAAGGCATTTTCTTTTATTAATATACTCCCTAAAATGAGCTGAAGGTAGGAAATGGCAATCTCCTCCAATAGCTTTTCCAAGAAAATCTCAAATGGGTTCACAAAGAATCAAACATGACTAAAATGACCAAACAAATACAAGATATTGTGAAGACTCTAAGTAAAATTATAGGAGTTAAATTTTGTGATAACTAAAATCTTCTGAACATGGTCTAACTAGAGTTTTTCCTTATTATGAAGAATATGTCTCTCTTAAACTAACAAGATCATAGTAATTTTTTCACCTCCATATACCACAATTAACTCATATTGAATTTGTAATTCTAGGGTTTTTAGGCCCCTCTTGTCTGAACTAGACCTAACTTGATGACAGATCAGGTTTCAAAGACCATATTTCCTGTTGTCACTTAACAAGTCAGAAACTTAAGAATTCCACAGGAGGTCTTCAGAAATTTAAGGATGATCCCCTCGTTAACCATATAAGTAGAACTGACTTAGAATGATTGATTAAATCTTTCCAATTTTTTTCCTTTATTGATTTTAGTGTATAGAATAATGTGATTTAAAAAATAGGAACAAAAAGTGGAAAGGAAATGGAGGATTATGGATTACATATAACTAAAAAAATGGCTTTTCAAAATGCTTACCTTTTTCTTCTTGTAAATTTACACTGTCTTACAAATGTAAACTTATAAAAGACAGAATAAACCAGATCAGAATTTTGTGAGATTTTATCCTTCATATTTTGCTTCTATTCAACTTTCCTAAAGAAAAAGCACACGAGAAATGTGACATGCCATTGTTTCAAATCATTTACACTGAATATACTTTTTCTCATTGCACCTGTTTAGGCCTGAGGCAAATGGTAAAGAGAGCATGTTGCAGTCATTTAAAAAGCTTCAGTTTCAAACTCTGATTGTACAACTGAGAAAAGGGAAATGGAAACTTCCTTAGCTCATTAGACCCCTGATGCAAAATCTTTTGGCTGTATTGTTAATGAGTGTTAATGATGCTATGATGGAAGAGGTAGTCTAGAAAGAAATTCTCCTGTATAGATTAAGATGCTAATATCAACTTGATTCTCTGGAATCATCACTCTGTGTGCCAAACTTATTAAGAATAATCAGGTTGATTTCTTTTTCAGGAAGGATGAGTTTCCCATCAACCTCTACAGGAAGTTCCACAGTTCCTCTCCACATACTCAAATATGGCACAGTAGCCATATGATTGAGGGCGATCTGCAATCATAGCCCCAAATCCTTGAAGTCTCTTGTTTTTGCATGCTGCTAACTGGAGTTATGGGTATATATGGATAGATGGATCATGTATAAAGTGACACTCAAGTTGTCGTAGTTAAGCGTAAAAAGGATACTCTTTAAGGCATTTCTGAATGACTACATTTGAGTGTAGTTTTTTTTTTAGATTTTTTTTGCAAGGCAAATGGGGTTAAGTAGCTTGCCCAAGGCCACACAGCTAGGTAATTATTAAGTGTCTGGGACTGGATTTGATCCCAGGTACTCCTGACTCCAAGGCCGGTGCTTTATCCACTGCGCCACCTAGCTGCCCCCATGAGTGTAGTTTTATAGTTTTATAGGCATCTCTGAAAGGTAAAAAAAAAAAAAAAAATTACATGATAAACATCATGCTTTAGGCCATAGTGGAGATGACCAAAATGTTTTAACAACTAACATATAGTAGAGATAGGGCTCTACTCAGATATTCTGAACCCAATTCCAGTAATTTTGCTCCAGTCAGCTATCCCAGCTAAACAATGCATCACAATCAAGATTTCAATATTAAAACAAAACAAAAAAGAATACATAAGAACAAAACCAAGTCTCTGATATACAAAATTAACCAAGTCAAAATCCTGTATAGCACATGTCAAAAGAAGTTGGATAATTCTTAGAGTTCAATAAATTGGGAATTAGGACATATTAACCCATTCTGTTGTTTAAGAAAATTTACTGAGTCACCTACCAACTACTAAAATAATGCACTAAGATCTTATAAGGGAAGGTAATTTTCTGTGAACTATTTTAAGTCCTATTCTATTACTAACTTTGTGACTGTTGGCAAATATTTATCTCTCCCATCCATACACAATGTTCTAATATCCTAAATAATAGAGAAGTAGACAATCTGCAACAATAGAGGGAACATCCTCAAATATGAGTTCCCTATATCAATGAAATCCCAGATATTCCTTTTATCTTTCTCATTTTGATTATCCCTGGAACTAGTTGGTTGGCATATGTTGTATGCCCTTGTAATTATCCATAATATTCTATTTAATATGACTATTGATTCATTTGTATTTGAATTAGTAGTCAGTTGTTATGATGGAAATATATATTTTCCATATTAAAAAATGTCAATCCCAACTGAATTACTTCCATATTTTTCCAAATAGCTCATCTAATGGCTCTTCCCTTTTAATTTTGGACCTCTAGCTTGACTGTTTGTGTGTCTTTGTCAGCCAATCTATTAGGCAAAGAGACCATCTGTTATCCATCATCCTTGTTATATGATCCACTTGACATCATTTCCCATGATAGACTTTTCCCAATATATCTGTCAACTTTGATATCTCAATAATCAAAGACAATTCTGAACCTTTCAATTCTCACTCTGTCTTAGTATAGTTATAAATCTCATCTGCTACACATAGTATTCATGTTTTCAAATATAATTCAGATGAATAGTCCAAATTTATAGAATTATTAATAATGCTTTTTATTATGATACAAGCTATTGCTACAGGAAATGTGATACAGTGCACTAAAAATTGTCCTTGAAGACAGAAAAATTTGACAAGTTCCACATTTGATCCACACTGACTGTGGATCCTGAACATGTTAACTAACCTTTTGTTGTTCCAGAAACTCTCTAAGACAATGAAATATAGAAAACGTGCAAATTTTAAACTGTAGGTTTATCTTGCCTGAGAATTTCATCTATCCTTCATCTGTCCTTGTCCCCTCTCAATCTATCAATATGCATCATTTTAAAAAAAGTTTTTGTTGTTGAATATGAAGTAGATTACCCTGAAAATTACAGATGGATAGAGAATATAGTGAGGTAGTCTTAAATTCAATAGAAAGAAAATCTAGCACTTAGATTTACAAAAATGCAAAAAAAAAACCCAAACCAAAAACTTTTCAAAAGTGAAAAAGTTGCCTCAAAAGCTAGTGAGATTACCCAACCTGGGAATTTTCATGTGGAAGCTGGATAATCATTTGTCAGGAGTAAAACAGATGTTACTCATCTATACCTGGGTTCAAACTAGCTAGAAATCAAGATCTTTATAACAGTTCAGTCTTATGATTCCATAAAGCTACCAGTGGAATGAGAGAAAAAAACAATCCAAGATAGAATTCTGATTTATCACTAAGCTTTGGGATATTTCCTGAGTCCAGGCTTACCTAAATATGAGAGTAGCAGCTTTATTTTTCTCCTTTTCTTTCAAAAAAAAATTTTTGAATGAATCCCTGCTTTAATTTTGCCAAGCTACTTCTTATAGGAAAAATCAAAGTTGGTTTTAATTGACTGAAGAAAAAATAAAAACCCTTTTCATCTTAAAAGCCAAGGAACATTTCAACTTTCAGGATGGCAACAGCAGAATCAATCTAGCAATAATCAAACAGGATTAATCATCATAGTATAAGTTTGTAATTTTGATGTTTAAAACACTTTACGGGGAGACTAGGTGGCACAGTGGATAGAGCACTGACCCTGGAGTCAGGAGTACCTGAGTTCAAATCCAGCCTCAGACATTTAATAATTACCTAGCTGTGTGGCCTTGGGCAAGCCACTTAACCCCATTGCCTTGCAAAAACCTACAAAAAAGAAAAAATAACACTTTACAAATATATACTTCATCTAAAAAATTCAACTAATGAGCTGATCAAAATAATTCACTAATGATAAAAAAATGATATAAAGTCATTTTCTTTATTTCAAATTTCAGATTGGTTGACCATACACAATTGAATTTCACTAAAAATTTTAGATGTTTTCACTTTCTTTTTTTTTTAATTCCTAAACCATGCCAATTATTTGGAACTTACTTTGCTTGAATTTTCCAGTTAATTAAAGGGAGATAAAAATAATGAATTTGCCCCCTCATTTGCCCCCTCATTTGCTTTATATATTTTCTAAATATACAGTTCATCATTAGTTTTGTGTTTTTAAAAACATTATTCCACAAGAGAAGCAGTATGGTGTAATGAATAGAAGATAGACCTAGAAGTCAAGAAAAAATGCATAAATCCTAATTCTGACATTTAGCAATTTTGTGAATATGTGTCAATATCTTTATTCTGTGACAGTGAAGAGACTTTCTATATTGGGAGTCCATGGCACTGATGAAATTGCAAATGTAGATCTGGGCCCATATAGAGCCAATTCTTTCAAAAGGAAAACAAGATCAATGTAACACATAAAATGGTAATTATATAAACATAAAGACTACATCTTCAGAGTTATGATTTTGGTCTACCAGACCCTTTAGTACCTGCTATTTCAATTTGATCCAGTACTTTCCTTAACCAAAACTGACTTGAGTTATGAATTCAGGTTTAATAATTTTTGACATTTAACACTTATTTTGATAAGTGGATGCAATTTTTAATAGAATGCTTATCTAATTTCCATATGATGTAAAATCAAAAAGATTACTAGCATAGTAGATTATTACTTCTTAACTTTTGGTCTCAGGACCCCTTTATACTCTCAAAAATTATTGAGAACCTCACATGGAGTTTTTGTTTACATGGGTTACATTTATCGATATATAGTCTATTCAAAATTAAAACACCTAAATAGTATTATGAAAATAGTTTTGTCATTGCAGAGTTTTAGAAAGGAGCATAAAGATACCTGGGGACGATGAAATGAACTTTGAGAACTATGGCATAAGTTGAAAGAATAGGGATTTTTTTTTAAATCTCAGCTAGCTAGAAGAGTCAACCAAACAAAATAAATCAAATATTTAGTAAGCATTTATTATGTCATGCATCATGTTAGAATAAAATATAATGCATACATGGATGACTAGCTAGCCTGCTAGCTAGCTAACTAGACAGTGGGATAGTGATGTACTATCACTAATAGAATTAGAGGGGTTCTCTAAAGGAACTTCATAAGAACATAAGGGAGTCATGGATAAAAAACAGTTTGAGAGAAAAATTTCTGGAGTTTGTAGGTGACTAAAAATCCATAAGAGCCAACATTTAGAGCAGAAAGAAAAGTAAGTGGAATCTCAGAAGATATGAAGAGAGAGAGTGGGAAGGTAAAGAGGAAGAGAGGAATGGAGAGTAGGTTTAAATCCTACTTATGATACTTCTTTACTCTGTGACAAAGACCAAATCATCTAACATTTCTGTTTCTTTTGTCAACCAGACACAAAGTGGCCTCTAACCTGCAGCTGACTAGAACTACACAAAGCAGTCTAGAGAAAGGAGAGTGAGAATACAGAGAGAAGTTTAATTTCAGAGACAGGAAAATTATGTTTGCAAACAGAAGTCCCCCCTCCTAAGAAGGAAGGCCTAACTCTGATAAGACTGGGGCCACTTAGAAATATGAAAGGATTTGGACACAGTCATTCTTAGGTCTTGAGACAGTTTTCATAGATGGCATTTCTTAGGACAATAGAGATGTTCTTGGGTCCTATGAGAACAGTCATGGCCTGTTCTCAGGGATCGTGATCACTCTATAGGGTACAGAGTCAGAGTTCTGTAACAGGAATAGAAGTGCAGTACCTAGCAGTTATACAGAACAGGGATTGTGAACATGTGATGTATGATCCTGGGAGATAAATCCCTCAGTGAAAAACCTCATCTCATACTGGTCTAATCCATAGACCTTGCCAGAAGATGTTATCATGTAGAGCACAAAGGTGTATTGCTAAACCAAATTCAGGGTCCAGTGTGGAAATTTAGCTCTGGGAACAGGGAAACTCTAAAAGCAGTTAATGTATAGAAAATATATATTAAATATTAAATTAATCAAAAAATAAGCATTTTCTGAATGCCTATTCTGATAGATCTTGTCAATTTTGAAAAAAAGTCTGCAAGGAATTTATAAGCTATCGGGGGAAGAATGTGTACACATAAATATAATCACTACATAAATATCGAGAATCACTGAAGAAGAGTGAATGTTAAGGAAAAGATAATGAGTTTAATTTTATACATGCTGAATTTGAGAATCCTATAGGATAACCAGTTCCAAATGTCCAGTAGGAAGTTAGAGATGAAGTACTAATATTCAGGAAAGATATTAAGACATGAGATATGTTATTTGTCTATATAAAGATGATGACTACATTCCTAAGAACTGAGGAGGTATCTGAGAGAGAAGAGAACAAACTCTGAATAGAATTTTGATGTACAATCAGAGATAGAAGATGGAGTATGAATGAAAGATGATCAAGCAGAAGGAACTGAAAGGGAGCAATCATAAAGAAAGGAAATGAAACAAGAAGGATCACAGTTTTGAAAATCCAGAAAAGAGACAGTATCTCAGAGGGAAAAAGTGGTAATTAGTGAAAAATTTGTGGATTTTCTGCTTATGACATCCTTTGTCCTTTGGCTAAAGTAATATCATTTGGGTGATGAGTTTAGAAACCTAAAAGGATTAAGACCTAAATGAAAGAAGAAAACCTGGAAGAAACAATGTAGACTCATTTTTCCATGTATTTTGCTAACCCCAAAGTGTCATTAAAAAGTCCTTTAATGTGTTGAGTGCTATATTAGGAAAACCATAATAATCTGAAAATACTCAGAATGTACCAATTGTTTAGTAGTCTCAAGGTAATATCATATTACAAACAGGAACATTTGCCATGAAGAAAAAAAAGTCAAAATTCAGGTGCACACCAACTATCAGTTGGGGGGGGGGTGATAACTGTTCAAGAAATAAAGAACTATTGTGAAGAAAAAGGATGATGATGATGATGATGATGATGATGATAATTATTTTGGTTTGCTTAGCTCCAAAGGGCAAAATTAGACCTCAATAGAAGTAGTAATTTGAATCTTCCTTCCTCAAAGCAAAATATGAACCAATTTCCTAAAAATTAGTTTTTTCCAAGTGAAATAGATTGCCACAGAAAGTAATGGATCAGAGATATTTTAAAGAGCAGCCAAGTTGAGATTTAAGCTGGACTAGATGCTTTCTGGTTCTTTAAGTTTCTGTACTTCTGCAAAACATTTAGTGCTGATGATTTCATTCTGTACTACATTCAGGATGCTAGATTTTTTTTAACATTTGTTAAAACAATCTCATTAAAGACAGAACTTTTATTTCACATTTAATTCATTCATCCCAAGTAGACCCAATCAAAGAGTTAATTATGTATCTCATTATGACTTCATTTGAAACCATTTGGAATGCAACTACAGTACACTGAAAAGTTCTTTTTCTCAAAATATAAAAAAGTCTATGAAGCTTAGTCGAAGTAGTAGTTTCTATGACATTTAAAGAAAAGATATTTTAATATCATGACATCTGACTGACCCAACACACACAGAGGGGGAAAAAAGAAACTTAGTGGTTCCAGTGAACAGAAATATGAAAAAATAATTCTGACACACTTAATAATAGATGTATTTGGAAGGGTCTTCACGTTACTAAACTTTTTAAGGTCAAAAGAGAATTCATTATTATTTTTTCCAGTTAAGTGCCATGTAGTCTAAATATATGCTTTAATGGTATTCCTTCCCTTTTGGGCTCATTTAGAAGTCAAGTGACTCAGTGAACCAGACAAAGAAATAGAGCCATGACTCTTCTATGCTAATCCTCATTCTGATGGTGACTTTTTAAAGGGTCATACTACCTCAACTCTTAGCTTCAGAATAATTCAGAATCAATCAGCTTTCTTGAAGTTTTGTGAGGCTTTTTTTGTTTATTTCTTTATTTGGAGGGTGGGGGGGGAGGTAGTTGGTGTGTTCATGGATTAATTTAATACTTCTCTGATGGCAGAATGAATTGATAAGAGAGCCAGACTAGGAGTCAAGAAGTCCTGACTTCAAAACCCAACTTTAACACTTATTGACCACCTTAGCAAGCTCTCTAAGGCTATAAATTGTAGCACAGCTGCTTTTTCTAAGATGGGAGGAAATGAAAACATCTAAAAAACTTTACTGTTTTTTTAAAACTCAAACCTTTCCCTTTTTCTTACTTTCTTATTACTATGGAGTGTTCCACCATGCTCCTAGTCATTCCGATTAGAAATCTCTATTATATCATCCTTGATACATCACACACACACAATCCCCTCCCCACCCCAATATCTAATCTGTTGACAAGGCTTATCCTTTGTAACATCAATATGCCTCCTTTTCTTCTCTGTCAACTGACACTACATTTCAGGCCCTCATCACCTCCCACCTAGACTATTATAATAGCCTACTGGTTGCTTCAAGATTTCCTTCACTCTAGTCCGGACTTACTCAATTGTCACCCTGACTTACACAAAGCTCAGGTCTGACCATGTTATCATCCTACTCAATAAATTCCAGTAATACCCCATGACCACCAAGATGCAAAAATCCTTTTTGACATTCAGAGCCTTATGTAACACAGTTCCCCATACATACACATTTTTTTTCTAGTTTTCTTATACCATACACCTTTCCCCATACCCACATAACTTGTGATCCAGTGACATTCTCCTTGCTCTTCCTCACACATATGCCATCTCTCAACTCTGGACATTTTCACTGCTTACCACCATGACTGCCTCTTGGGTTCTCAGGCTCCCCTTCCAATTCCAACTAAACTCTTAGCTTCCACAGGAAGCCATTATGAATCTTCTTTGATTTTAGAGTATCCCTGTTGTAGATTATTTCTTTTTTTCTGTATATAGCTTATTTGTATGTGGTTGTTGCATGCTGTCTCCCCATTGGAGTGTGAGCAGTACAGTTCCTGGTCCTTGGTAGGATTTAATAAATGTTTATTGACTAATTAGCTCCTCTGTATTGAAAGATGAAGTTTACTTATGGATAGATCCTAACTCAGCAATAATTATTTTCTTCAAAATAGGCACTAAATAAAGCAAAGGTGATTTTATTTATTCAGACACACACACACACACACATATATACATATATATATATGTGTGTGTGTGTGTGTGTGTGTATATATATATGTATATATATACATATATATAGATATATATATATACTTTGTAAAAATTTTTAACACACCTATCAAACTACTAGTTGTTGGAGATATGTGTACAAATGTAAACGTTTTTATAGAAAGGCAGGCTGATAGCAGTTATGAACTCATGGGGATTCAAGTTTATACAGGATGCTGGGTAATTAGGGAAATGACATTAGACTGATGTTTATTTTCCCGGGAAATCATGAATGACAATGCAGGCTGAAACAAGGACAAATGAGAAAGAAGCCTGTAGTCTGATATGCCACTTGACAAAGCTAGGTACCTGGAAAAGGAAACCAAGGAAGACTGAACTGGTCCTTCCACAAGTCTCTAGGAAAATCAATTGCCTGCTGTTCTCAGCAGCAGTTAGCCCTAATAAGACCATCTCTGAGCTAGACTAATAAACTCACAATAAATGTTATTCTCCCTTATGTGTCTTTTCAGCAGAGAAAATTACAGAAGCAGTCATCGTTGTTGAGACATGGTAACATGTCCATTCTCAGTGAATGGTGTAAAGTTTTCACAGTAGAATAAAACATTATGCAGTCTTCACATTCATATAATGATCATATTCATTTCTGCAGTGGATATATTCTTTGTAACTATTTTTCTACAAATGCACAGTAGTATATACAGGCATATATGTGCATACATATTCACACATAACTATATATAAATTATTTTCTGTTTGATAGAAAGTTAAAGGATAATAAAATTCCTTAAAATTTAATGCTAGTCAGAGAATAAATCATTTATATACCTTTATCTTGACCTTTCTTGATAATGGATTAGAAAATGTCATCTGACACCAGAAAAATAACTTTCTAGAAACAGAATATGGAGACGTTATTTATGTGGACATTATTAACTTGTATAATATTAAACAATTCAAACCTGCAATACAATTTAAAGCTATAGAGTGAAGTGTGGTAATAGAATAAGAATAATGGCCATTAGAGTCAAACGACATAGTCTTTAACAGGGAAACCTAAACAAAGGAGTCTGTAACAACTTTTAGTTTTAACTTCAACAAGTTTTCTAGGAACAAGCCTAAAAGATACAAGCTCTTACAATAATATAATGAGTTGTCTAATTGTTTCACAGTTTTCCCAATGAAATTTGGATGGGAAGCCAACACAACTGCCTGAGTAAAATCGGATATAATTGCTGTATTAACTAAGTAAGTACCAGCATTCTACTGATAGATGTGAGAAAGTGAGGGAGAAAAACCTTTGGCTGTTTGCCATTGATTGAAGAGAGGGGAAAAGCATTTACTTAAATCACTATATAAACTGTAATAAGAGAAATTCAATATAATGACTGAGACAGTTAAATTGGAAACAGGGATTCTCATTTGCCATATGTGTACATCTAAATGTAGGTGCAGATATAGGCTACATTTAGAACAAGTGACACAAATCATTCACCTAATACTTGCTGCAAGAAGAGAAAGTTTATTCAGTTTGTTACCTACATATACTGTTAGAGGAAAAACTTCATAATTTTCTCTATACAGATCTGAAAATTCAATAATCTCTTAAAGATACCAGCAATTTCAGTCCATTTCTTGGCAAATATGTAATGGTGCAAAATAATAAGAGAATTCTTTATGATCACAACTACACTACTTCTATAAAGCACATTTCACTTATAAATTATCAAATCAGCGGAGCCAAGATGACAACAGGAGAGGACCATCTCTTAGTTGCTCTGAAGCAAAACTTATAAACCAAGCACTCTTAACGACATTTGCAAGAGACAGAACACACAGAGGGATCCAGTGAGGCAATTTTCCAACCTAAGGTAATCTGGAAAAGAGTGGAAAGGCTCAGCACCAACGGGGTTGGAGGGGTGGTCCACCAGAGGGGTGGCCTGCCAGAGCAAAGGAACTTCAGCCTCCCAGAGGCAGCCCCAGGGGGCTGGGAGCAGCGGCTCACAGCAGTGGGGGCAGTTTCCTGACTTACACTCTGGGGAGTACCAAGCACAACTTGGGGGAACAGCAGGGGGACCACTGCCAGAGCAAGCACATGAAGCCTAGCCCTCAGGGCACACAGCAAGCAGGGTGGTCGCAGCAGCCTAGACCCAGGAACCAGAAGCAGGCAGAGCTGGTAAGCAAGCTGAGCCTAGGGAGCAGAGTGAAGAGAGACTGCCGAGCTCTGCCCTCTGCCCCTGGAACAGGACTCAGGGGCTCTGACCACATTCAGATCCTGATAGCAGTCTAGGCCCACCCATAGAACAGTAGCCACCCCCCCACACATCAGACCCGTGGCAGAGAAGGGAAGACAGAGCCTCACACGCAGAGATCCTTGTAGGGGTATCCCATTAATACTCAGAAACTCAGGAAGCACCCCAAAACCAGGCAGAGGCTGGGGAAATGAGCAAGCAGAGAAGAAAGAGGAACACCATTGAGAAATACTTTGCCTGTGATCCCAAGAAGGATCAAAACACTCAATCTGAAGATGAGGAATTACAAGCTCCTGCATATAAAGACTCCAAGAAAAACAGAAATTGGGCTCAGGCCATGACAGAGCTCAAAAAAAGACTTGGAAAATCAAGTGAGGGAGATAGAGGAAAAATTGGGAAAAGAAATGAGAGAGATGCAAGAAAAACATAAAAATGAAGTCAGGAGCTTAGTCAAGGAGATCCAAAAACATGCTGAAGAAAATAACATGTTAAACACCAGCATAGGTCAAATGGATAAAACAATTCAAAAAGTTATTGAGGAGAAGAATGCTTTAAAAAGGAGAATTGGCCAGATGGAAAAGGAGATAAAAAAGCTCTCTGAGGAAAACAAAACCTACAGACAAAGAATAGAACTTAGGGAGATTTCTGATTTTATGAGAAATCAAGACTCAATACGTCAAAACCAAAAGAATGAAAAATTAGAAGAAAATGTGAAACATGTTGAAAAAACAACGAATATGGAAAACAGGATTAGGAAAGATAATTTAAAGATAATTTAAAAATTATTGGAATACCTTAAAGTCATGACCAGGAAAGGAGCCTTGACATCATTTTCAAAGAATTATTACAGGAAAATTGCCCTGATATCCTAGAAGCAGGGGGCAAAATAGAAATAAAGAATGCACAGACCCCTCCGAGAAAGAGATCCAAAAAAAAACACCCCCAAGAAATATTATATCCAAGTTCCAGAAATCCCAAGTCAAAGAGAAAATATTACAAGCAGCCAGAAGGACACAATTCAAATAACGTGGAGCTGCAGTCAGGATCACACAGGACTTAGCAGCAACTACATTAAAAGCTTGTAGGGCTTGGAATATAATATTCTGGAAGGCAAAAGAGCTTAAAATGCAACCAAGAATCACCTACCCAGCAAAACTGAATGTCCTCTTCCAGGGAAAAAGATGGACTTTCAATGAATCAGGGAAATTTCAAATGTTCCTGTTGGAATGGCCAGAGCTGAACAGAAGGTTTGATCTTCAAATAGAGGACTCAGGTGAAGCATAGAATGGAGGAGAAGAGGAAAATATGAGGGACTTAATGATGATGAACTACATGTACTCCTATATAGAAAAATGATACTGATAATACTCATATGAACCTTCTCATTTGATAGAGAAGGTAGAAGGAGCTTTTATAGATGAAGCACAGGAGAAAACTGAATTTGAAAATATATTGTGGTATAAAAATGGAGTCAATAGAAAAAAGGAAAATGTAATGGGAGAAAGCAAAAGGAGAGGAGGAATAGGTCAAGATATTTCATACAATAAGATTTTTCTTTATTACAATGAGATATTGCAATGATATGGAATGGGGGAAGACAAGGGGGAATGAGGGAATCTTTGCTCTCATCAGAGGTGACTAGGAGAGGAAACAGCATATATACTCAATGGGGTATAGACATATGTAGTAAGAAGGAGAGAAGGGGGATGGGGGAAGGGGGGGAATGTGAGTGATGGAGGAGAGGATGGACCATAAGGGGAGAGTGGTCAGACATTTTCTTTTTTACTTCTTGCAAGGGGCTGGGATTGGATGGCCTGTCCGGGACCATAGGAGTGGGTAGATGCTGGGCAAGGGGTGGCATGTGGGCTAGGGGCTTCTTGGCCCCAGGGCCAGGGATCTGTCTGCTGTGCCACTCAACTACCCTACAGCAGAGACAGAGTGAAAGGAGAGGAGAGAGAAAATATAGTTCATGGTAGTAGAGAAGTATGAATGGGGGGAATTGTGATCAGCAATGGCAATGGTGGAAAAATATGGAAGTAACTCTTGTGATGGATTTATCATAAAGAATGTGATCCACCCACAACAGAGCTGGTGGTGTTGGAACACAGACTGAAATACATTTTTTATTATTATTATTTTCTGGGGGGTGTTGCAGGGCAAATGGGACTGGGTGGCCTGCTTGGGGCCTTACAGCTGGTGATTGTTGGGGGTCTGAGGCCAGATTTGGACCTGGGTGCCCCTGGTTCAAGGTCCAGTGATCTGTTTGCCACCCAGCCGCCCCTACTATTATTATTATTACTACTATTTTATTTTATTTTGCGTCCCTTTTTTTGGCTTTTGTAGGGCAATGGGGTTGGGGTGGCTTGCATGGGATCACACAGCTGGGTGATTTTTGGGTGTCTGGATTTGGGTTCAGGTGCTTCTGGCTCCAGGTCTAGTGCTCTGTCCACTGCACCACCTGGACATACCTATTATCATTATTATTATTAATAATAATAAATAATAATAATGTTGCTTTTTAATTTTAATTTTAATTTTTTATATCCCCTTTACTTTATCACTTATGTGGGTCTATATTTTCTTGGGGGGAGGGGGTATTATGTTTATTCTTAAAAAATATTTTAGTAATGTATAAAAAAGACATTATTTGTACAAAATAAGAATAAATAAACAAACAAATAAATAAATGACTTATCAAATCAATTAAAGCTAATTTTTTTTAAATTAGTTTTATTTCTATGTATTTTAAAGGTATTTCATGTATTCAGAATCTAAGAAAGTATGAAATTTCTTACTTCTAGTGAGGTAAAAGTATTCCTGGTGACTACAGTTAAAAAATGAATGTGATAGAACACCTGAAGGTGATGGACATAGTCAATCTGGGCTTGACTCCAGCACACTAAATTTACTATCTATGACCATGGGCAAGTTATTTAACCTCCCTAAGTCTCATTGTCTAAAAATCTTCATCTTAAAAAAATGAAAAAAACAATACCTACAGGGCAGCTAGGTTGCACAGTGGATAGAGTACCAGCCCTGGAGTCAGGAGTACCTTGGTTCAAACCCGGCCTCAGACACTTAATAATTACCTAGCTGTGTGGCCTTGGGCAAGCCACTTAACCCCATTGCCTTACCAAAAAAAAAATTAAAAATAATACCTACAACATCAATTTCAAGGGTAGCTGAAAAGTACTTTGCAATCCATAATGTTATATAAGAATGGGAATTACATTTTATTTTTTTTCCACTAGTACAAAGTTACTTGATTGGGGTTTAAATAGTGGTAGTTTTTTGATATCAATCATGTAAAGGTCAGATAACCAAAATATTCATGCATTAACAGACATTAGGAATTCTACCAACAATTTCTAGATGTGGCTTAGCTTTCATTGTCACCAGTGGTCTTCGAAAAAAGATATTCCACCATGTCAGAAGAGGGATGGGGAAAGAACTCCCATTTTGTGTAGGCTGGTCATATAATCACCCAGGTTTTTGATGGTCTATACTTGTTCAGATAGTGGGTTTTGCTAAAATCAAATATATGGGGATCTTTTTTTTTTAGTTGCTAGCTTGTGCAATTCCACTTCAGATAAATTGACATATTTTCCCTCTAAGTGCAGAGTACTTGCATTCACCCCACTCTTCTAGTCCTCTTGGACTGGTTTCTTGATGTCCCTTCACCTCCTCTGTTTTGGATTTTCATGAGGTTTAAGCATGTTTCATCTTCATGGGGTTGGTGTAGGGAATACTTGATCAAGTTCTTCAATGCCACTTCATTTCACTTGAAGCAGTATGCCATGAACAGGTAGACATAGGAAGTGTAAAGAGCTGACAGCATCTTCCATGGCCTGATAGTGGTTCTGTTGCACAGAGATGATGGAGACTATGGCAAAGAAGATAAAAGAGGAGGAAGAGAATGGAGGTACAGTGACTGAGGCTGGGGTGGAGGGATGTTGTTCCAAGTCAGAAGGAAAGAAGTGTTGGTTAGTGGAAGTAAAGTTGGAGAAGTAGCTACAGTCAGTTCAAATAGATAATCTACCAGCAGGTTCCCTTCAAGCACTGTTGAAGTTCAACCCAGAGCAAGCCCCCTTCCCTGTAGTTCAGGCCTACATTTTCCTTTTTGCAAAGATTCCTCTTTAGGATTTATAAAGAAGTTTATGTAAAATCTATGTGCATAGAGAGCAAGCAATGTAGGCTTACATGGATCATTTGCTTGGAGTGCTGACATACCCTAGGGGAATACTCCCATTAGCCTTTCTCTGAAGGGAAGGGGAAAAACTAAAAGGATGCCAACTCCAGGCTATTTGGCAAACTAGAGGCAGAATATAATCTACTTTATTTTATTTAATTTTGCTATGATTATTGAAATGATTGAAGTGATTGAAGGGTGGACAATATTCCAATCAAGTTGGTTCAGAATAGATTGGATTAAAATGCCTTTAAGTGAATAAAAATATTTCTGATTTTAATACTTACAAAATGAAGTATTCATAACTATATTAAGATAGGCTAGAAGCATCTCTAAAAGACTTTCAGGAATCAATTGTTAAATATTTGTGAACATTTATTCCTTAGAAATCAGCATATAGTAAAAGAGAAAGTTTATTGCTTTGTTGATTGTCTTGTCATGCATACTTTTCCCCCCTCAGAGAGATGATTGTTAAATATTTAATAGTGCATTCCTGATTATATGCCAATTTGAAAGGACTCTCTAGGAAGCTATTCATTTGATATGTCCTTTGCCTTACACTATTCAACATTAGCATTACTTCAATAAAGGCAAAGAAACCATCCTTACCAAATTTGTCAAAGATAAAAACTCAGGAAGGATAATTTACACATTGAATTACAGGTCCAGATGTAAAAAAAAATACTATTAGACCATAATATTGGGACAAATCCAATAAAATGAGATTTTGTAAAATAAGCCTAAATTCTTGGATTGAACACTTGTATTGAAAAAATCAGTCTCACAAACTGATGAGAAGTATGATGATATTATTTCATACAAAAATAATTGAAAATCTGGGATTTTCCCTATTTTTTATTATTTCTTTTGGATATAGACCTAGTACTATTATTGTTGGGTCAAAGGGTATGATCAGTTTCATTGCTCTTTGAGCATAGTTCCATAATTCCATAATTCCATTCAACCAGTTCATTACTCCACCAACAATGCATGAATGTTTTAATCTTCCCACAACCTCTCCTTGATTCCATTGATCATTTTCCTTCTTGTCATCTTAACCAATGTAATAGGTATAAGATAGTAGCTCATAGTTTCTCTAATTAGTAATGATTTGGAACATTTTTTCATATGACTACATGTATTTCAATTTCTTAATCTGAAAACTTCCTATTCATATACTTTAATCATTTATCAACTGGGGACTGATTTATAACCTTATAAACTTGATTCAATGTTATATATTTTTTATCTTATTTTTAAAGGCATTTTACTTTTATTTTTTTCACATTACTACAAGTCATATTGTAAAAATAAATATAATCTGCCCCATTCTATTGAAACTTCAAGAAAAATGAAGTGAGAGAAAAAGTAAAGTGTGCCCCAGTCTGTATTCAGATTCCATCAGCAATGTCTTCATGACAGATGGCATTTATTATCAAATTTCATCAGAGAAATTGCTTCAATATTTCCCCACAGTTGCTATTACTACCTGTATTTACCTCCATACTATTTCCCCCATCCCTATTATTTACTCCATTCTCTCTCTCTCTCTCTCTCTCTCTCTCTCTCTCTTTCTGTCTCTCTCTCTATCTCTTTTCTCCCTGTTCTTCCTGCTGCTAAGTGTGTTGTATCTGACTACCCTATCCCCTTTCAGCTATCCCTTTCCTTGCCTATTTTCCTCTAGGGTAATATAGATTACTATACTTAAATGATTGTGTTTGTTATTTTCTCTATTGAGTCATTTCCAAATAGAATGAAGGCACATGCATTCCCCTTCACCATCCCTCCTCCACAGAATTGCTAAAACTTTTTCTTGTCTCTTTATTTCTTTTTACATTTAAAATATTATTAATTTATTTTCATCAATATGTACATGCATATATCCAAGTTTCAAAATTCCCTTTCACACTTCCTTCCCATGCATCCCCTCCCCTCAGTAGAGAAAAGTAAGTAGGGAATATTTTACATACATATTTTGATAAACATGTTTACAAATCAGTAATTTTTGGCATGAGGAATTAGGATTGAAGGAAAGAGATAAATAAGAGGGGCGGCTAGGTGGCATAGTGGATAAAGCACTGGCCTTGGGGTCAGGAGTACCTGGGTTCAAATCTGGTCTCAGACATTTAATAATTACCTAGTTGTGTGACCTTGGGCATGCCACTTAACTCCATATGCCTTGCAAAATCTAGGGAAAAAAAAGATAAATAAGAAATAATTTTTATAAAGTGTTTATCAGATTTTGAAGGGTCTTTTTTTGTATGTTTTGTTTTGTTTAGTTTTTCTTTCTCAGGTTGGGGATAATATAGTCCATAACCAGTCACCTACACTTGCCTTAGCTTTCTCAGCTGCCAATAGCAGCTGCTCTCATCAAGGTTGTTCATCTCATAATGTTGTTGATGTGTACATTGTTCTCTTGGTTCTACTCCCTTTGTTCAACATCAGATCCCATAAGTCATTACATGCGTCTCTAGAGTTCAATCCTTTATGGTTTCTTGTAGAACAATAATATTCCATAGTATTCATGTACCATAACTTGTTTAGCCATTCCCCAATTGATGGGCATCCCTTCAATTTCCAATTCTTTGCCACTACAAAAAGAGCTGCTATGAATATATTGGAACATCTGGGGATTTCCAATTTTTTATAATTTCTTCTGGATATAGAATTAGAATTGGAATTGCTGGGTCAAAGAGTATGAACTAGCCATAGTTCCATGTTGCTCTCCAGAAAGGTTGGATCTGTTCATAATTCCTTTCACAACCTCTCCAATATTGATCACCTTCCCTTTTTCTAATTCCTTATTGTTCTTTTAATTTGCATTTCTCTAATCAATAGTGATTTGGAACATTTTTTATATGATTTTATATATAGCTTTAGTTTCTTCATTTGAAAACTGTCCATATCTTTTGACAATTTATCAAATGAAGAATGACTTGTGATCTTACAAATTTGATGTTTCTTGCCTCTTTTATGAAAAATAATAGCCCACTTTACCTCTCCTTTTCCCTTTCTTTCAGTACATTCCCTTCTCACCCTTTGACATCATCTTTATAACATATTATACCTTCATATTCAGCTTCTTCCTGTGTCTTGCCTATACAGGTTCCTTCTAACTGCCCCAATAAATGAGAAGGCTCATGTGAGTTATCAGTATCATCTTCCCATGTAGAAATGCAAGCAGTTCAACATGATTAATTCTCTCATAATTTGCCCTTCCTATCCACCCTCTCTATGCTTCACCAGATACCTGAACTTGAAGATCAAACTTTCTGTTCATCTCTGGTTGTTTCAAAAGGAAGTTTTGAAAGTCCCCTGTTTCACTGAATATCCACACTGGGTAGTTGATTCTTGGTTATAATCCAAGTTCTTTTGCTTTCAGTAATATCATATACAAAGTTCTATGAGCCCTTAATGTAAAAGCTGTTAAATCTTGTGTTTTCCTAACCATAGCTCCACAGTATCTGAATTGTTTCTTTCTGGCAGTTTATAATATTTTCTCCTTGACTTGAAAGTTCTGGTATTTGGCTATAATATTCCTGCGAGTTTTATTTTAGGATCTTTCTCAGGAGGTGATCAGTGTATTCCCTCAATTATTATTTTGCCTCTGCTTCAAGGATATCAGGGCAATTTTCCTGGAAAATGTACTGAAAAATGAAGTCTAGGGTCTGGTTTTGGATAAGATTTTAGGTGCCCCAATAATTTTTAAATTATCTCTCCTGGATCTGTTTTCCAGGTCAGTTGTTTTTCCAATGAGATATTTCATACTTTCTTCTATTTTTTTCTTTGGTTTGCTTTATTGTTTCTTGATTTCATATAATGTCATCAGCTTTCCTTAGTTCCATTCTATATTTGAAGGATTTACTTCAAAGGACTTTTTTATCTCTTTTTCTATCTGGCCAAGTCTGCTTTTAAGGTGGTCTTCTCATTGGCCTTTTGGATGCTTTTTTTTTCCATTTGACCTAAAGCATTTTCCAACATGTTATTTCCTTCAGTAATTTTTTTCTAAGTCCTTCACCAAGATTCTGACTTGGTTTTCATGAATTGCCTGCTTTGTTCTCATTTCTCTTCCAAATTTTTCCTCTACCTCCCTAACTTGTTTTTCAAAATCTTTTTTGAGTTTGTCCATAGCCTAAGATCAATTCCTGTTTATCCTATAGGTTTGGGATACAGAAGCTTTGACTTTGTTGTTTTTCTATGTATCTTGATACTCCATGAGACCAAAGTAATTGTCTACAGTTGGATTTTCTTTTCTTATATTGTTTGCTCATTTCCCCATGCTATGACTTGATTTTAATTCTTTGTTAAGGTGGGACTCTGCATCCAGGGCAGAAGGTGCACTTTCCCAAGCTTTTGAGGGGTTGTGCAGTTGTTTTCAGGGACTTTAATTCCTTCAAGGTCTTATGAGAGGCTCTGACTGCTTTCTTGTTCTGTGCTCTCGTCTGTGGATGACCACAAGCACTCCCTCTACCCTGAAATTCTGAGGAGTTTCCCTGAAATCACAGACTGCAGCCTGGATCTGAGTATCAACAAAGCAACAGAGCCCTGCCTCAGTGACATCAAAAAGACATCTGCAGTCTCCCCATCCCCATTAGCAATGGGACTGTGCACTCTGGAAACATCTTCTGAGTAGTTTCCTACCAGGTGGCTCCAAAGGCCTGCTCCTGGTCCCTGGGGCAAGGGCTGCACTGGGTCCTGTGATGGTCTGGGCTCCTTGGTCACTCTGATGCAGACAGATGGAGTATCTATTTATTTATTTATTTATCTATTTATTTATTTTTAAGGTTTTTGCAAGCAATGGGGCTAAGTGGCTTGCCGAAGGCCACACAGCCAGGTAATTATTAAGTGTCTGAGGATGGATCTGAACTCAGGTACTCCTGACTCCAGGGCCAATGTTCTATACACTGTGCCACTTAGCCACCTAGTCACCCCAAATAGAGTATTTATTAATCTCTTAATTGGTCTATGGTAACACCTTTTATGTCTAAATCCTGTTCCAATTTTGATCTTATTTTGTTTTATTAGGGTGTGAGATGTGGGTCTCTGCCTAATTTTTGTCATACTTCCAGTTTTCCCAACAGTTTTTGTTGCATAGTGAGTTCTTTTTCCAGAACCTAATTTTTTGGATTTCTCAAACAGTCCATTATTATAGTCATTTACTATGGTTTCTTTTGTACCTATTCGAAAACAATGTTCCATCACTCTGTTTCTTTATCATTACTAGGTGCTATGATGACTGCCACTTTAAAGTATAGTTTTAGATCTGCTAATATTAGACCACTTCATTTGCCTTTTTTTCATTCATTCCCTTGAAATTCTTGACTTTTTGTTGTTCCAGATGAATTTTGTTAGAATTTTTCCTAGCTCTGTAAAATACTTTTTTGGTAGTTTGAGTGGTATGGCAGTGAATAAGAAATTTAATTTGGACAGAATTGTCATTGTTATTATATTATCTCGGCCTAACCTTAAGCAATTTACATTTTTCTGATCATCTAGATCTGATTTTATTTTTGTGAAAAGTATTTTGTAATTGTGTTCTTATGGTTACAGAGTTTGTCTTGGGAGCTAGATCCCCAAATATTTTATGTTGACTACAGTTACTTTAAATGGAATTTCTCTTTTTATCTCTTGTCCTTGGATTTTGTGGTTCTTATATAAAAATACTGATGTTTTATGGGGGTTTATAAACTATTACTTTGATGAAGTTGTTCATTGTTTCAAGTAGTCTTTTAGTTGAGTTTTCTAGGGTTCTCTAAGTATACCATCAAATTATCTGCAAAGAGGGAAAGTTTTAATTCCTTCAATTTTTTTCTTTTCTTATTGCTAAAACTAATGTTTCTAATATTAATACTAAAAATATTTATAGTATCTTTTTTATATTGGTAAAGAATTAGAAATTGAGGGGTTGTCCATCAATTGGCGAATGGCCGAACAAGTTATGGTATATAAATGTTATAGAGTACTGCTGTTCTATATGAAAGCAAAAAGTGGCCAGACTTAAGAGAAGCATGGGAAGAATTACATGAATGATGCTTAGGGATGGGAGAATAACCATGAGATCTTTCTGTATATTAACAGCAACACTGTGAGTTGATCAACTATGATGGATACAGCTCCTTTCAGCAGTACAGAAATCTGGGACAACACTGGGAGATCTATTATGGACAATGCCATCCACATCCAGAGGGAAAAAAAAAAACACAGAATCTGAATGGATACTATTTACAATTAAAAAAAAACTTTTCTTATGTTTTTCCTTTACTTATAGTTTTATTTCTTTTCTCTTAATCTTAATTTCTCTTACACCAAATGTAGAAGATATAAATATGATAAACACAAATGTATGTGTAGAACTTTTAACAGATTGTTCAATGTTGAGGGGAGGGAGTTAGGAAGGTTGGGTGATAGAAAAAAATTTAACATAAATATACAAGTGGATGCATGTTGGAAAACTTCCATAGTATGGCATTAGAGAAATAAAATATCAATGAAAAATATTTGGATATTTCTATGGGCTGTCAGCAAAATATTTCAACAGCAAAATGTGAAAGCCAAAGAAAATACAATCTAAACTGACATTGAGAGACATAATGAATCACCTTCATAGTGAGGAATACAGTCATTCTATTGTTTATGTCTTAAAGATCAGGAATTGTATTTTCATACCTGGGCTCTGTATTTTAAGAAGGATTCTGAAAAGCTGAAGAAAATTGAGAGAAAGGGGCAGCTAGGTGGCATAGTGGATAGAGCACTGGCTCTGGAGTCAGGAGTACCTGAGTTCAAATTCAGCCTTAGACACTTAATAATTACCTAGCTGTGTGGCCTTGGGCAAGCCACTTAACCCCATTGCCTTACCAAAAAAAAAAAAAAAAAAAAAAACACCCTAAAAAAAGAAAATTGAGAGAAAGACCAATAGAACATTAAAGTTCTTCCAGTTAGGAGAAAGATACAGGAACAGTATAGAAGAATCAGTATATAAGAATCAGGAGAAGGAATTTGAAATAATTATCCAAAAGGGAAGATTTTTTTGGAAATAAATAAGAAATATATGATCTAAAGTCATTCCATAAAAAATATGTGGTCAAAAATATAAAAAAAAAACTTGTTCACAAATTGAAAACTATTAATATATTGCTAGAAATTGATATGAAATTATGCAAATAATTGACCCAGAGGCTAATCTGTGAGGCATAATTTCCAGAAAGGTCATTGTAAAAAATGAAAGTTTCATATTTACCATAATTTGTATGGCATCATTTTTTGTGTGGCTAAGTACTAGAATGTTGGAGAATGTTAAAAAAAATGTGTAGTATATGTATAAAATGAATTATTGCTAAACCATGAAAAATTATGAACATAAAAGAAAGAAAAATGAAACGTAAACTATTGAAAAATGAAGTTGAGACAAAAAGACAATAAATAAAATGACTATAACAATGAAGATAAAAAGAATAATTTTAAGTTTGAAAATGAATTATAAATTAAAAAATATGTTTGGGAAATTATAAGTAATAAGTTTAACTAAAAAGAAGACATTTTTCAAACTCCTTTAAAGAAACTAGGGATGATAGGCAATATGCAATGTTATATATAGAATCAAAGTTTTTGACTTATTGATTAATTTTTCTGCTTTTTCCTCTTCTTCCTATTTTTTTTAGAAAAGTATCTATTATAAGTGACATGCCTCTGAAAGAGAATGGGAGAGAGATACAGGAATAGTAACAAGAAATAATTTACTTGTTACCTGGAACTTTCGGAAGCTAGATTATAGAAGTTTCAAAACAGTGATAGAAAAGTAAAATAATGTGAATTAAAATTCGATAGGGAGAAAGTCATTTTAGAATACATGAGAAGTAAATCTGGAATGAAACTATGATGACACAAAGATAATTCTGGTTAGGAATAAATAAAAAAATTTAAATACATTGTAAATGCACAGAGATTCATAATGCATTTTTAATTTTTAAAGGCAAATGATGAAAATGAAAGCAAGGAATAGTAATTGGATTATCATAGCAGTTTGAAATAATCCAGTAAGAAGCACATAAAGTCGATTTTAAGAAGATAAGAAACAAAACCAGATGATGAAAATTAAATTTTTCAACTTTTCCTGCTTTCTAAAGAACAAATATAGGTGACAAAGATTTCAGATGAATATGAAAATATTAAGAAAGGGGGATTAAAAGAATATTCACTTTGGTTCTATGGTATCCCTGGTCCTATGGTAATGAAGAAACTCATACTTGACTGATTCATTGGTAATGAGGCTAGAAAGTTTACAGAAAATGAAGGAAAAGGTCCTCTAAATTTGGAAATCAAATGCTTCTTAGATTATTATAAATGGAAGAAGCAGGTCTGACAACTAAAGTTTGGTGGGCTAGATTATAATTTCTGGAAAA
This sequence comes from Macrotis lagotis, assembly GCF_037893015.1. NCBI lineage: Eukaryota > Metazoa > Chordata > Mammalia > Peramelemorphia > Peramelidae > Macrotis > Macrotis lagotis. The sequence goes on from NC_133666.1 coordinate 378,257,201, forward strand.
TTCTAGAAAAAGCAAATGAGCAACTGAGGCTCAAAAATCCCAGTCAATAAATACCCCCCTCCCCCACCTTCCATGTTACCAGAATTAAGGCAGCATTAGCAGATCCAAGGACCTAAGCTTACAACAAAACCCACCCAGAACCCAGTGTCTGCCAGTTCTAGGGAAAGTAGTCTTATGCCAGACCATAAAACTAAGGAACAGGAGTGGGACAGGTTACCAGGACAGTATACTGTGCACATGGAAAGTTATACAGTATTGTGCCAAACCTGAGAGTAGACTGCAACATCTAGCTTAGGTTTCTGACCACATTAAAGTAGAAGCTGGTGACCTGGAAATTGCTCATTATAGGAGAATGCTGAACTACTTTGAGAATTAACCCTTAAGGAAACTAGAATCAGAGATGAGGAATTCAGAAGTGAGTGATAAGGAAATGGGGCTGGGCTAGTGAGTAGGGAGATAGAAATTACCAACAATTCTGAAAAGATGAAAGAGGTACCTGAAATCCCTGGAGAGAAACTGGCACTTGGGGGAGTAGGTGAGCAGGGAAAAGATTTCCAGGCAAATTTTTTAAAAAAGAAAGAAAATAAGGTACAGGAGAGGGTTTAGATCAAGGGAAGGGTGGAAGAAATTACCCTAATAAGGAACAGTGTCCTTTCTGACATCTGCAATGATTATTATTGTTCTGAGTTTGGCACATTGGAAAATAAAAATCTATAGAGTTAGCCCCATGTGCCAAGTAGCAGAGCTTAGAGAACAGAACCTAGAAAGGATAATTTGGAAGTTTTGATTGTATGAAGAATATAGAGAAAAGTGAGAGACTCGTTGATTATATGAGTCATGAATAATGGCATTTATATGCCACCAAAATTGAAAACACAAAAGAAACAGAAGAATGCTTTCAAAAATATAAAAGAACCAAACTGTCAGAAGTCTAGAGATGTTAAATAACTCACTCTCAGAAAATTAAATACATCTCCCAGTAAAGGAACTCGCAAAGAAAAACTCCTAGACATGATAAATTCACAAGGGAACTATATCAGTTATTAAAGGAAGTTAGAATCTATACTTCACCCTATCAAAATCCATTTTACGAGGCAAGTAAATTCCTAATACAGAAATCACATAAATATAAGACATTGAAAGCAAACTATTAGCCAATCTATTTATTTATTTGTTTGTTTATTTATTTATTTATTTCAGGTTTTAGCAAGGCAAATGGGGTTAAGTGGCTTGCCCAAGGCCATACAGCTAGGTAATTATTAAGTGTCTGAGACCAGATTTGAACCCAGGTACACCTGACTCCAGGTCTGGTGCTTTATCCACTACACCACCTAGCTGCCCCTTATTAGCAAATTTATTAATGAACATTAATTTAAATATTTTAAACAAAATCCCAACAGCCTACAATGTTTTATCCAAGAAATCATTCATTATGATCAACTTGGATTTATATCATGGATATAAGGATGGTTCAAAATTAGAAAAAAATACAATCACATAATTATATAAATAACACAAAATATCCCTCTAGTTCACCACCCCAGGTTTTGTTGTTGTTGTTGTTGTTGTTGTTTTAATTAAAGTCTTTCCCATTTGCTTGTTATACTTTGGAGTCATCTGAACCCAAACAATGACCAAGTGATGCTTGGGTTGGTCAATAAATGAAAGCAATAGTGACCTGACAGAAACTAGGGAAGAGTGGAGGCAGAAAGAGAAGGGAAATATAGGGGATAGACAACATGAATACTCAGTTAAGTCAAAACATTTTTTTCCTGATTGTCCTCCTTACAATAACCCTTCATATGTTCTCATGTCTTTCCCTGCTTCTTCATGCTAATTTCTTTCATTTCCAGCTAAAACATTTCTAGTTTCTTTCAGTAGACTCTCAAGAAAGACAGGCTTCATTCCCCTCTGCAGGCATTCCCAAACTTATCCCTCATAAATTGTGCTACTTTAAATAAAAAAGCATCAATCCAAAAAGGTATATATCTGTAGGGGGAAAGAGAAAGAGAGAGAGAGCTATACACACACACACACACACACACACACACACACACACACACACAAACACACACACACACACACACACACAGACATTCTTACATTCATATGAATATATATATATATATTATTTTGTACATAGTTACGCTATGTTGCAGTTATGTGTATATTTGTATTCTAAAATACTTAAAGACTGGAAAGTTTTAATTTTGAAATGAGAAGCTTTGATACTTGGAGGGTGAGGGAGGTCAGAATGCAGTCCTCAAATGTTTGAAGAACTGTAACATGGAAGACGAATTTGTGTTTAGCTTTAGAAGACAGAACCTGGCAAGATAGGTGGGTTTCAACGAAGCAAATTTTGACTTGATTTTAGGAAAACTTGCAAATAAGTAGAGTTATCTAAAAGTAATCAGATGACTTCCTCAGAAATGGGTTCCCCTTTAGAGAGATTTTAAGGAAAAGATTACATCACCACCTACTGAATAAGTTCTGGAGGCAATCTTTCTTTAGTTATAGATGACACTGGATTCCTTTTTCTAATTAGGGATGATTTACTGATTTACTTATGAAATAATATTTGGTTTTTGCAAGTCAATGAGGTCAAATGACTTGACCAAGGTCACACAACTAAATAAGTATTAATGGTCTAAGGCCAGATTTAAACTCAGGGCCTCCTGACTCAGAGCATTGTTCTATCCATTGCACCACCTAGCTGCCCCATGAAATAATACTAATGGAGCATATTCTAATCTTTTAATTATAAATTAATGTGTGAGTGATTTCTACAGGTATATAATTGTCTTCAATTATATTTGTTTTCACATACTCCTCCATGAGATTTTCTCTGCCAAAATTACAATTTCTTGATTTTTCTGTTCCTTTTAATCTTCAGTCTCTAATGTCTTCATTCAAGGTTCTGTTATCAATGACTGCTTTTTAAGTAATGTAAAATGGTCATTTTGCACTACAAGGGCATTTAAGATCTCTGCTTATAAACATCATTCTTTTTTATTATTCTAATGCATCCATGAGTAGAGCTTTTATTTTTCTAGTCCAATGAATTTCATTTGTTCATATCTGACATTTGATTAGACTTTTGTCAATAAAAAATGGAAAAGGGGAAAAATAAATATATAGCTGTATTAGTGACTAGTTTTTGCTATTCTGTTTCATACTCTACTCCTGTTTTCCAGAGAATTCTTTTTTCTCAATCACAATTATATACTTGAATAGTCTGTTTTAAAAGGTCATTCTCTTCCCGTGGATTTGAATTACATCCAGCACATTTCTCTGTGTCTCTAAATAAATCTGATTAAAAATAAAAACCAGAAATAAAACTACTAAAGATTCCATTAAGGGCACTGGACTAAAGACTAATTATAATACACCTACAATTAGCTAGTTTATCTCTGAATAAAGCAAGTCATATTTTAGTATAACCAAATCTCATACATATATACATATGCACTTATACATGATATGTGTCATTTTTGTCTTTCTGTATTTATTTTTATATCTTATTATAGCCATCAAATAAAAATTTAGATGTCTTTTCTATCTTTAATCAATCATATGAGTACATAGATATGTGTATATTTTATTCGCATTTTCAAACCTCTTTCCAACTGATTGTCAATAGCCATAACTTAAGTATAAATTTTGTCTCTAATTATCTTTGCTAACTCAGTAATACAAAGCAGCCTCTTTTAAAGAGTAGAAAAAAAAATTCCCCCTTCCTCTATATGCATTGATGTAAGTAGGAAGTTTTTAATTTTCCATAACTTATCAAAAGAAAACCAACCATAGCTATTTTTATTCACATTTTGACTTTGAGGTAAAAGTCAGTTTTCTTCAACCAGGATGAAAATAGTTTATGAGTCACTGTTAGACTTACATAGAAACATGCAATTTACTTGTCTTCTACTCATGTAATAACCTTGGGGAATTGCTTATCTCTGTCATAACCTCTCAATTTGATTGGTTGGTATATTTTGTGGTTGGTTCTACTCTCCTTTACTTCATCTATCCCAGGTGTAACTGAGAAGATGATCTAATTCTTTACTTAAAGGAAGAACATATGTATGTGATGCTGGGTGAATTGAGCTTGGCAATGGCTCCTGAAACCAACTTAGTATCTTCAAAATTGAAAAATCTACCTTCAAATTGCTTTGACTTATTGAATAAAGTTGAAATAGAATTCACACATAAAGAAAAAAGAAAAAAAAAGACAAGAAAGTTTTAGAAAATTTGAAAACCATTTAAAATTTTGCTAAGAATTAGAACATATTTTAATCCAAGTCCCTTGGTGAAATATCCCAAGACTAAATGTGTGATTATTGAAGTATGCTTGCAAATATATTATATATAGATATAGATATAGATATAGATATAGATATAGATATAGATATAGATATAGATATAGATATAGATATAGATAGATATAGATATAGATATAGATATAGATATAGATATAGATATAGATATAGATATAGATATAGATATAGATATAGATATGTGTAAACTCACAGATAGTAATTATAAGATAATACACAGAGTTCTTGGAGTCAGAAAAACCTGTAATCTCTCTGATATACACTAACTATGAAACTGAAGTTAAATCACTTTAATATCTCAGTGCCCTTGACAACACTCTAGGATTATAAATTATAGAAAATTTGCTTTGATGAAAGAAGTTTCCACCCTGGAATTATTTATTCCAGGACATCATAGTTGCTACTAAAAGAAAAAGATATTAGATGATGCATACGTGAATAGCAGCAGCACACAAAACACACACACACACACACACACACACACACACACACACACACACACATACACATACTGTCAGAAGTCTGTCCACTTAGCTTTCTAACAATATTAGCATTGTTGATCATATATAATTACTTTAGAATTTTTGATGTAGGAATGCCTATACCTATAATCTCCTTCCTCTTATTGACCACTCCAGTTCCAGAAAGAACAAACCTCAGTAAAAAAGGGATGACTGGGCCATGTGACTGACTAGATAGAAGATACAGCTTTCTACTATAGAAAGATAAGAAAGTTTTTATTCAATATTATTCTAGTTTTTGAAAAGGGCAGCAGTTCCCTAAACCATCAGATCAGTCACTGAGAATAGAATAGAGAAAATGTGATGTTTATGCAAATAAAGTAGAGAAAAGGGACAGATTTTAGAAAAAGTAATAAAGAAGGTCATTTGGTTGTGACCAACTAGATGGAAAGCAGTGAAAAGGCCCACAAAGGACATCTAAACTTTCTTTCAACTTCTGACTTCCTGCAAGACAATTTTAATATTTACTTGCTTCCTGTCAAATGGTCTTTCCATCAACATTTCTTTCTCCTTCACTCTTTCTATTTTTCTTTCTGTTTCTTTCTCTCTTCCTTACTCTCAATTTCTCTTTCTTTTTGTATCTGTCTGCCTCTGCCTTTATGTCTCTTTCTTTTGGATCTCTCTTTGTCTCTCTGTATCTCTTTATCTTTCTCTGTATCTGTCTGTCTTTCTCAATCAATGTCTGTCTCTCTGTCTCTCCTTTTTTTTTCATTCTCATGGAATTGGATTGGAATTGATTGATTAATGATAGGACTGCTTATCAAATAAGCCAAGTTGGGCTGTATAAAAGGTACTGATCTCTAATCTAGTACAATAATTTTTGTGCAGAATCTTCATTATTGTTAAAATTGTTTTCTTCTTAACAGAATTCATTATGAGAGATTGATAAGTTTATATTGAGCTAGAATTTCTCCTGAAAGCCCAGAAGCATATTTCTAGGAAGGTTCTATGAGCTTTACTGCATGAGATTTATCCTATGACTCTACTCGGTTACTGAACAAATGTTCAAACTCCTGGGATTTGCTACCTGGAAAATCATTAAACTGATTCTCAAATCTTTGGGGATGATATTTACAGCAATATTTTTATATACATGGACAGGGATAGAGATGCACATTGAGATGGAGACAAAAGGAGATAGAAATAGAGTCAGAAATAAGAAGAGGGATAAAGACAAGAAGAGATTATAGAGTTAGTGACAGAAATAGAGATAGAGATAGAAATGGAGATAGTGAAATTAAAAGAGAGACAGAAACAAGGACAAGAATAGAGGATAGGGATAAGAATAAGAATAAAAATGGTAATTTAAGGAGAGAATAAGAATTGAGATTAGGAGAGAGAGAGATGATTAGGCTTGTGAGATTGCTGGAATTCTCATAAATGACAGTGCATATGAAAAGAATTTTGTAAATTACAATTACATGTATTTTAGCTATTATTACTAATAAAAATTCATATATTCAGCAATGTGATTTGTACTGAAAAAATTCTGGAAGTTAACAATTCCCATTTTTCCTCAATATTGGCATAGTAATTTATTGTATGTTTACTATGAAAATACAATCATGCTTATATGTACATTTACAAAAATAGATGTCCATTAATTAAGATAGCAACCAAAACATTTAAATATATACATATGTGTTTATATATTATGAGACAAAACTTAATATGCAATTAATAATACTAAAGTAAAGCACTTAGTTTTTTTTTGGAAATTATTAATTGAATGTCTATTTTTTGCATGAATAAACTCTGCATATAGCTTTAATGTTGCCAATAACCTATACAGTAAAGTTGGTATAAATATGTATTGTAGCATTTCAGATGCTACAGAACAGAATTCACCCAATCATTGCCTGGCTTGATGTCAGTAAAAGGCAGCTGACTGTCTGCTTACTGACTTTACAAACTAACTAACTCTAGAAATGCCAGAGGATTTGGAAAGAAAATTAAGGAGAAAGTTAATGAAAGCAGAGAAAAATTTATTATCATGTTGTTAAAGAAAACAAGGAATGATAATTCCCTGAGATAGTCCACTGAATCATACACATCTAATGTTATCAGTAAACATTTGTTTTTTGTTAAGTGATCTGGAACATAAGAAATCTCAGTACTGGAATCACATGTTACAAAAAAAGAACAAAAAAAATTTTACTGAGGAAGAAAAGGTAGATCTTCTCAAAAGACAGTGATGCCTCATATAGATTTTTGAAAATACCACTAAAGATGAAAGTAAGCAAAATAAGGATAGAAAGTAAGGATAAAATGATTTATTATTTGTAAATAAAATAATTTATACTGAAATAATTAAAAACAATAATTTAATATTTATCAAAGCACTTTATAAAGGCAAGCTGCTATTACTATTAGTAATAGGACCCCAAAATAAGTACGAGTACTTAGGCAAGCCCTTTTAGAGTAGACCTACTAGCCCCAGACCAAATGAGTCTCAAAATACTGAAAGAACTAATGGGAGTTACTTTTGCAGTTGAAGAGTGAGGGGGGCATAAGGTTTTTGTTTTGTTTTGTTTGTTTGTTTTACTTCCCTAGCAGATTGTATGATTTTAAGTCTCTTTTGTTTTGTCAAAGGAATCATTAGTCATCAAAATTGCATCATTGTATTCCTGCTTAAAAAAAAAAAAAAAAAAAAAACTAGCCCCAACCAACTATAATTCTGAAACACATAGTTCAGAGCTCAATTAATGCCCCTTGTAAATTACTGCAAACACAGTAAAAGGAGGAAGAACACCCATAAATTATAGCGGTTAGGCAGATAGTTGTAACTTACAATGAGTCTCATGCATTACATTTTCAACCATATTTTTATGCCCCATTTCCTTTAACATTTAAGTTTCCATCAGCATTCTATATTCAATATTGTATGATTCTCTTATTAATATTGTTCATCAGTGTGCAGCAGCTAACAGTATGCCATCTTGCTATGAAAAATAAAACAAAAATATGATTCAAGTGCCAGTGAAATTTGAAGATATAAGATATTGCTGCAAATTTAACTAAAATCAACTGATATTCCCTAGCAAATGCTAACTTTTCTTTAAATCTCCTTTGAATTTCAATGTGTTTTTTTTTTGAATGAACTAAAACATGTACCTATCTTCCTAGTTTCAGGATATAAGAATATTTGTATCAGGAAGTCACATAAACTGTACCTAATCAAATAATGCCACAACTCTGGAAAAAGATTCTTTCACAGTTCCCTAGAATTCAGTCCATTTGGAGTCCTGGATTCTTCAAGGTACCTGATTACCTATGGAATATTTAAAACAAAACAAAACAAAGACAAGTCACTGGTGAGAAATTGAGTCCATTGGAGTTACCCATCTCTGTAATGTATTTTTGAAACCTCTCCTTTGCATGTTGACACCTTGTTAAGTCAGATACCATATAGCACTAATTATATTATAATTCTGTAGCTAAAATGTTTGTCCAATCCTGTCTATCAGCAACCAGAGATGCCAAATTTGCTAGTGTCACTCTTCATAACTTCATTTAGGATTTTTGTCAAAGACATTAGAGTAACATTCACCATATCCCTCTCCAAGTCATTTTAAGATGAGGAAACTGAAGGTTACATGACTTGCTCAGGTTCATATAGCTACTAAGTGTCTCGGGTCAAATTTGAACTCAGAAAGTTGAGTCTTCCTGATTTCAGACTTGGTACTATATCCACTGGTCATAGCATGCAGCTAGATCATAAGCCCTCTGAAGGTAGGCACCATGGGCTAAACTTATTTTGCCTTCCCTGCAGTAGCTAATAATGCAGAACTCGGCTTACTGCTTATTGGGGGACCCAGGGAGTTCACAAAATAATTTTGGAACTCTATTGTTGTATGGTACAAAGAGGCAAAGTTACACAAAAAAAGCACAGGTAACATGAACTATAATTCCAGTTCTTACTTTTCATGATTGGAAATAATAATAGTAACTGGCATTAATATAGCATCTTACACTCAAATACACAAATAGCCCTCATCTGATTTGAACCCCACAAAAATGCAGATGGTGTAGGCATTATAATTATTATCATCTCAATTTATTGATGAAGAAACTCAATTTTAGAAATGTTTAAACAACTTGCTCAGTCACACAATTACTAAATTTTGGGAGCAGGATCCAAATCCAGGATTCATGATTCCAAATTCATCATTATATTCACCATGACACACTGTCTCTCATTATGCAACATAGCCTCTTGGTTAAGAGGCGGTATGGAATAATAGAGTATTGACTGGGAAGTCAGTTAGGCCTAAATTCAAATCCCATCTCTAACAATTAACCTATAATAATGGGTTTATCTGAGCCAGATATTCTCATATAGGAAATGAAGAGAGTGATGTGAGTAGGGCCTAAATTTATAGTATCACTAGGAGGTTCAAATTAGATTATATAGAATTGAAGGGAAGAAAACACAAAAGAAAACATAAGTAAAGTAGTTTGGTAGTAACTGAATTAGCACTTATTTTTAATTTTTTAAAATCTTAAAAAGAAAAAAGCTATATGTAAGGCATATTTACAATTTCATGTACAGTTCTTTTTTCCTGCTGAACTATATACATAGACATATATATATGTATATATGTATTTCAATATGTTACATAATAATAATGTTTGCCCTCTATTCTTGAAGAAGACCATGACATCAGGGAGGTGATACCATGACAAGCACATGAACTAGATTTAAGTGAGGGAAGTGCTGTGCTAAATTACCAGTCTCACTTTCTCATCCAGAACCATCTGGATCCGGTGGGTAGATATGAATCAGGATGACTGAAGATGACTCTGGATGTGAAGCAATCAGGGTTAAGTGACTTGGCCAGGGTCACACAGCTAGTTAGTGTTAGTTGTCTGAGACCAGGTTCAAACTCTGGTCCTCCTGACTCCAAGATCAGTGCTCTATCCTCTGCACCACCTAACTTCTCTAATAATAAATTATACATCACATGCCTATATCTATATGAACACACACACATACATATATATATATATATATATATATATATATATGTAGATTATATAAATGCTTCATTCATTTGGCCTTAAACTCAGAATAAAAAGTAACTAAAAATAAATGAGATGGTATAAATATAAAGCATTTTGTAAATGGTGCATATATATCAGTAATTATTTTCTTTAGACCTCAGTTTCCTCATCTGCAAAATGAAAGGGTTACACTCTATAATATTTAATGTTCCTTTTAAATCTAACACTGTATGATTCAAAGAAGATATGACACATAAATGAATATGTGATTAATTGAAGCATGAACTGTGAGTACAGAAAAATAGATGGGTAACACTTTCAATGGGGATATTATTACCATTTTCTGACATCCAGAGAGAAGAATTCAGCTTTTGATGGAAGAAACTAAAGATGTTTGGATATTCAATTTGGCCCAGCTGGCTCAGGATCAGGATACTGAGCCAAATCTCTTTGATATGAAAATCAAATAGGAAATCTCATGGGGACAGGGGTCTCTCAAGAGACTTCTCATATTTCTTCAGTTCTGGCTGAGTTGCATAGATTTCTAAAATTTCTATTTATATGCCAGACAGTATCCATGTTTTGATGTGAATATATGAAACATTTTCTTCTCTGCTCATGCAGACATCTCCATTTATAATTGCCAAATATCTTTATCTGAACTGGGTAGTTATTCATCAATGTATTCACTTTTCCATTTCCCCTCAGTTATAGAAAATAGCTCAAAGTATATTTTAAAATTTATTACTATTTTGTAAAATTTGGGTCAGATTCATTTCAATTTTCACTTTTATGACATCACTATTTATTATAAAATCTATTAATTTTTGTTCAGTTATTTCAGTCATATTCAACTCACTATGATCTCATTTGGGGTTTTCTTGACATAGATACTGGATTGATTTGTTATGTCTTTCTTCAGTTAATTTTATAGATAAGGAGACTGAGGCAAACAAGGTTAAATGATTTGCCCATGGTCCCTTAGTTATTATCATTAGATTCTATTTGCATATTGATAATACTTATTAAATTATATTTTAGCACATCTATATTCTAATTAATTCATAGTATTTGATATCTGAGAAAGTTAGGTTAGTTCCATGGGATTTATTATTATGTCCTTGCTTATTTATCATATCCATGAAATTTATTATCATATTATTTTTATCTATGACTTCTCCATTAATTTAATCCAAGAAGAATCCTGATGGGGCCTAAAATCTATTTCATCTGCCAGCTATTCAACATGGTAACAGGTACTTATTAAAATCTTATTATGTACCATACTCTGCTAAATAGTGATGATGCAAATATTAGTAAAAAGGCAGATGTTCCCATCAAGGAATTTTTATTCCAATAAAAAACGATAAATTGAAATTAACTGAAAAGTGGAGGGCCCAGAGGTGGAGGGGGATGTGGTTTGCAAAATCTGAAGACTGAAGACTGACTGCTCTAGGACTTTTCTCCAAAAAGGTATTTCAAAAAAAATAATGGGAGGAATTATAAGGAAAAAAGGGAAACAAATGGAAGAGACAGCTCAAGTATTTTGGTCAATTCTGAAGAATTAATGAGAATCTACTCAGGGATAGTGGAACAGAAAGCATTGCAGTGATTTCAAAGTTCTTGAAATTTAATGTCTTTGTTCCTCTGCACACTGAGTTTACCTGATAGCTTGGGTTACATAAGTGCTTTCTTACTTCTGGTCCTTCCTGAGGCAACAGATGCTGCTATGCAACCAATAAAGGGTCTTGTTCTGCCAGGACTTTATGCAATTCAAGAGCTCAGTTCTTCTAAAATCAGATCCCACCTGGTTTTGATCTGATTCCAAGAGACTGGGCCTAAAGATGAAGTTTCTTGTCTCAATACCAACACTCCTACCTTCCTCCACCCTTCCCCAAGTTGGTTAAGATCAGCCTGACCTATAAAAACTGAAATATATAGAAACCATCCAGTTCAGGCACAATGAAGTCTCAGACAGATATTCTAATCATCAGGCTCATTCAATTTATAATCCAATCCTCCCTCCCCTTTCTAGGAATCCAAAAATATAGAATTCAATATATGGGGGGGAGGGAGAAGTCACACATTTCCTAGATTTTTATAACATACTCTATTTGGAAACATGTAAGCAAAGAATAAAAAATTTTCAGGATGATAAATATTATTCTAAAACATGACATGATTGTATTAAATTTACTGACATCTGTTGTAAGGAATAAACAGAAGAAAAAAAATCCTGAAAAATGTGTTAAAATTTTCCAAATTAAGTCAAGAAATATAATTCAGTCAAATAATTCCACAAGCATATTAAGTACCTACTTTGTACAAAGAGTATTTCCTTTCTACTTAGTGGATTCAATGTGAGGATGATCATAAATTGCAGACATGAAAAATATTTTGGAAAATATATTTTAAGATATGCCAAAGTCAAGTGGAAAACTCAAAAATCTAATGCCTATATTTCACAAATAATTTCTAAATAAAGCAGGAATATTCCAAATGAATCAGTACTGAAAAAAACCAAAACAAAAATGAAATATGGTATATTTTAATAAAACAAACTGACAGTCAACTGAAATGAAATAAAGGAAATAATTACCCTGAGGCCAGTTTTGTCTTATGATTGTACTGATTAACTCTCATGCACTGGAATGCACTTCCACCTCCAATCTTCAGATGGAGGAGATCTGAACATATTTGGAGCAGGAAAGGAAAGAGTAAATAGACAAAGAAAGATACAAAATTAGAGAAAAATCAGGAATAACTAAAGGATCAGGTTTCCTAGGAAATGTGAGGGAATGGAACTATGGACCTGAATAAAGGGGTAGAATTTAGCAAAGGAAAAGGCAACTCATTTGTCAGAAATCAGAGCAAACCAAAAAAGAAAAAAGAAATAGGAAATAATATTAAAAGAATTTAAAATATGGCACTAAGAACAAGAAAGTACTTTAGGATTGTAGAGCTTAATTTCTTCAGTAGATTACGAGGCATTGTTCTTTGCTGCAAGTTTTTGCAGGTAGTTATGATGATGGAGAGAGAGGAGATCTGCAAAAGATAAAATGGAAAATGTGACAATAAATTGGTCCATGAGAGTGTAGAGATTGACATGCATCTATGAAACTACACGTGGAGTTAGATAAACAGAAATGTGTATTAGATCTATTTATCAGAGTTGTGTTCCTTCATTCAACAGCAGGTAAGAGCTGAGAAGAGAGGTAGTAGGTGTAATTCTGAGTATAATTTTTTTAAAAAAAGATTTGATAGAACAAAAGATTAAAAAATATTCCGGATTAGAAGATGATATAAATTTGAATTTGTTAACTCTGGTGAAAAATTCTGAATGGAAAAAAATTAAACCAGAGAAGAGAAATTGAGCTCAGAAAGTAGGAAAGAATGAGGTAATCAGAAGTTATACTGAGGATGAAGAATAGATTTAGGAGGAGTAGAGAGGCACAGGAAGAGATGGGATGACAAGAGGATAAGATAAAAATACTATAGAGCAGGGGTTCTTAATCTGAAGTCCATAAACATATTTTTGTGTTTGTGTTTGTGTGTGTGTGTGTGTGTGTGTGTGTGTGTGTGTGTGTGTGTGTGTGTGTGTGTGTGTGTGTGTCTCATTCTGACTGGAAAAGCAGTAGCCCTTTGTAAACTCTGTACCACTGCTGATTTTCAGAGACATTTTTCTTACCTTTTCTATTTGTGACCCAGGCCAGGTCTTTTAGGCAATCTGACAGATACTCATTGTTGGGGGCTTGCCATGTTGGTTCTGATCTTAATATAGTCACCTAATTAACTAGCCCTGCAATTTAGAATTCCTAAGCTCAAGCAATATAGTATTCTCAGCCCTAAAATGGGTTTAGACATGGAAAACACCACTCTTAAATTATAATTGTATTTAAATGTAATTTATTTTCTTTGTAATCTCATGAACTTCATTTTATGCATGTAAAAGCATTATTTGGATTAGGGTTCAATAAGCTCTGCCAGATTGTTAATGTGGTCCATGACTCAAGATTCATCAAGAATAGCAGAAAGGGAATTTCAGAGAGTTCTGGATCATAAAAGTGAATTATTTGATTATAATAATAATAATAACAATAATAATAAAATATCATGACTATACCCATATGCAGGTGAGTTCGAAGGAAGGGAGAGGTATAGAAGTAGAGGAAGTTGAGTTTGGAAACCAGAATGTTTGAGGGGACATCAATATATACATATTATATATATTAAAATTTCAAGAATCAGGGAAAAATTATATGTGAGGAGAAAGATTATTCGTTGATAAATCAGATATCTCACATTTTTGAGATTATATATCCATCAGAGTATAAGTATCCATTTGTGAACTATGATCTAGGAGATCCCACTCCCAGAAGGGATTATTGCTTTGGATTCATATCCAAAGATAAAGGTTCATACTGATGTGGGGGCTTAGATCCCAAAAGTGGAACTTGACTTTCTCTCATCATCTATCTCATCATGTCTTTAATTTAACATTATGTCTAAGATCTGCATAAAATGTACATATCAAGAACCCTTCTAGCAAAAAGATAGTCTACAATATGGGCAACTGGTATTGATCAGATTTATTTCCTCCAACAGATTCATAAATTAATATAAATAGCTACAAAAACATAAAATATCTCAAATAACCTCATATACCAATTAGTGTCCCTGAATGAAGACTAATACAATTTTGTGGAATTGAACATATTGTATTTTACACTTACCTCAGATCCACAATCCTCATCTCCTTGACTGCCAGAGCATGGTTTGACATTTGGATTCTTGGTGATGGTGCTTTCCTCTCTTTACAGGTATTCAGTTATAAAAATAATCTCCTCCAGGCAATTGATCCCCAAACTCTTGAACTTCCACACATGAAGTGTAGCCACCAATGTAGGAATATCCATATCAGTTGATAAATTCTGGTCAGGATCTAAAGTAGAAGGCAGAAGTAGTCAAGGACTCTGGCTAGCCTTAAGGAAAGAAAACCTCATCTGCCCTTTACATCTGCCCCTGCAAGTCCAAGGGAGAGAAAGTACTCGAAGAGAGTTCCAAAAGAAATAGTGGAAATATTACTATATCTGCTCTTATGAAAGAATATGATTATTTTCTCATAATCCTTCAATTACCAATTATATTCAACTGAATGACCTTGTCCCAATGACACATAGTAACAAATATGGGACTGTTTTAATGTCCAAGAAAAGTATATGACTGTGAGGGGTAGGGATGCAATCCCCTTTCAGTTAATCAAGGATTCCTTTGACCAACCCTTCCACAAAAGTAAACTGAGAATATGGGGAGGTAGAACAGTAATGACTTCATTGAAGAAAATAATTTAAAAAGTATGATCATTCAGGTGAGACAGATTTGAGAATTAAAGGCCTTATCTATCAACAAAATATGTGAAAGTTTTATTTTTATGTAGTTTTTGAATTTTTCAGAGTATTTTGCTTTAGTATCTTTTACTAGTAGTTTACCCATTGATTGAAGTAATCAATATGATCAATAATATATTACTGACACCATGATGCACTAAGTATTCAAAGTCAGGCCAAAAGAAATAATAATTTTAAAGCCCACAAGTTAAATCATTCTTTTTTTCTTCATTTCCCTCATTCATGTTGGGTTTATTGACTGATTTCATCAAACTTTGGGAAAATGCTCCCAGTTATCTTCTCTGTTCCTTTAAATGGAATTCTATCATGCTAAGAAGAGCAAAAGTACTAGACAAAATGGGCATGCTCTGTACAGAGATGAATTACCTGGAACACAGTTGAGCCAGTGTTGTGATAAGTTATTTCCAAACTATACACTTTAGTCACCTAGCATTTAGTGAATTGATCTAGAGCATCCAGAATTTTTCTACTCTGGGTTTAAACTGGAGATAAATAAACCAAGAAACTAAATTGCTGTTGAAATCAAACACTTGCTACATTGTAGTCAAAGAATTAATTGCATTCAAAGCTTTGAGGAGATAGATTCACTTAGATAATCCAGAATTATAAACTGGAATAAATATATCCTAGTTCTCTTAAGGCCTGAATTCATTGGTCAAGGAAAGCATTGCTAAAATAGTATTGTCAACAGACACTCTGGACCATGTATCAAAATAGTATCAAAATTAATTGTAACGACAACAATTTAATGAATATTTTGCTCTGATCTTTTGAAAACCATTTAGATAAAGTTGTTAACTTTTATAATGAAATAATGTCTCATTTTCTGACTAAAATTCTTGGTAATTTATTTTTCATTCATAAAAAAGAGCAAATAGTTTAAAATTAATGTAACTTTTATTTTGATTCTTAAAAATAGACATAGGTAAAATGAACTTTGTCTAGAAGTAAATTAATGTGACCTGACATATTCATTGATCTTTATCAGCTTACCCACATAGAAAGCAGATTCCTTTTTTGGAAAGAAAGTGGAAAGCAGAAAATTGAAATGGAGTTTCTGCTTACAGAGGTATTAGATGGTAGAAATTTGGATCTGGAGAGAGGAAGATCTAGTTTCAAATTATCCTCAGATTCTCCCTTGCTGTGTGACCATGAATAAATCACTTATCCTCTAAATTAACTTTCAACCTTAGGAAAATAATAGTACCTATCTCTCAGTACTGTGGTGGCAATCATATGTAATAATATTTGCAAAGCACTTAGGGCAGAGCTTGATGGCCAATAAATGCTTATTTCCTTTCTGGAAGGCTTCTTGAGTTCTAAGACAGCACAAATTTTTCATACATTTAATCATCACAGACAATCTAGAAAATCTAGAGTTAACCTGAATTCTTTGGTTCTTTTCTTTTAAAAGGGTAGCTAAAGTAAATATGCTTAATAACTCTCCCCTTTGCTTTGGTGCAGCCTCAATCTTAGGGTGAACCAGAGAATTTGTAGCCCTATGGGTGACTATATAGCAGAGAAATTCTATGACATTTGACAGTCCTTACCAAACAGGACTCTGTAATCAGCCCTTTTCCAGAGCTGAAATGTCTCATATGTCAGAAATGGGAAGCATTTCCTGGAGTTAAGAGAAAATTACTCCCAAATGAAATTTTTTCCTCAGCAGGGAAATACTAGTGCAGTGAATTACACTACAGAATTTATAAAGTTTTTCTCAAACATGGAGAGAATCTGGTTCTTTTTTTTTTCTTTCCTTTACACAGTCATCACTAGATGAACCAGAAGATTTGCCTCAGGGAAGTAACTGGAAGGAATCAGAAGATCAAAGCTATGATCCAGGTGTTGCTAATAATAACTACATATCTATGGAGAGACCAAGAGAGACCAGGCTGAGAGACTTATGAGTGGTAAGGAAATCTTCCTGAAGGTCTAAGTTGTAAAGCTCTCCAAATTCTCATTCCCCTTTTCTCCCCCTCCTTTTTTCCTCCTCTCTTTGAATGAGCAGGGACTGCTCTAGGGAGCAAAGAAACAGTCACTAATTCCCTAATATGTCATTTCTCTGCATAGCTCTTAGGTAAAACATTGCCTTAGCCAACTGTTTGTAAGACTAAATAATAATCAGAAATTTTGTCCTTGAGCTAAGGAATAAAAGGAAATTGAACAAAGAGTCGAAGAGGAGGCAGAATAGGGAGTTTCATTCTTTGTTGTTATCTATGGAAGGTATCACTGGGACTAGGGTTTCTGACTTGGGAAAATCAATCATAGTAACATTTTTAACAAGATCAAAACCCAAAAAAGAAGATTGCTTTAAGAACAGAGGAGCCACTAAGATTCAAAGTCTCTTAGAAAAAGGATTCACACTCCAGGGCAGGGGTGTGAACATCGATCCACAGGACATTTGGTATGACCCTGCCTGGACAACTGCAGATGAGACTTGAAATTCAATAAATCTAGGAATATTTAAAGATTGAATTAATTAAATGTTTGACCAAATAGAGCGGGTAAATGATGTTTTACATATTCAAATGATGTTGGCAACCCCCCCCCAAGTTCTGGATTTTCAATGAATTGAACTATTTCAATTGGTTCCCCTAAAATATAATAAATTTTTGTTTTATTGGCCTTTCCAAGACTTTATTCTGATAATAATAAGTTAAATATTGCTTCAAGGTCACTCTGCAATACAATCCCCTCCTTAACAATTTTCAGATACCTGGAGAAAATTAAGGTTTTTTGCTTTTTTTTTTCTTCTTCTAACAAATATTGCAATCTACAATGATTTTGTTTATTGTTTATTGTTTATATTCTGGGTTGCAAGTTCTGGCACTTCAGTTCCATTTATCATAGATTGGCTTTTTATAAAGGGATATTTAATTAGTAATAGTTGCAATAATACTTAACATTTATATAGTGTTTCCTTTATTTCAGTCACTCAGGTGAATGCTTTACAAACATTATTTCCTTTGATCTTCACAACAACCTTAGGAAATAGGTACAATTATTGTCTTCATTTTAAAGGTAAGTAAACTGAAATAAACAAGGGTCACACAGCTAACATCTGAGGCCAAATTTAATCTCAGATTTTCTGCCACATAGGTATAATAAGAAGGAACATATTTTTTTCCCCACCAAAGCTTAGGAGGTATAATTCCCTTATTGTTTTGTGGTGCTTCCTTAGTCTCTTGTTGGAAGAAGTTAGAGCACTGGATTCACAATTGTACTTAGTCCCTCCTGTCAAAGTATAAGATTCTTAAAACTACATTCCTAGTAAAAAGACTGATTTTTTAAAGAGAGTACTCACCCTTCATATCAGTCATCTTACCAAACACTGTAAGAAATTAAGTTCCCCCTATGTTAATTACAAACCCAGGAGGACATGATCAGGATGCTGAGAGACTGACAAGAAAAAAAATCTCCAGGGCCAAATGTATTCATAAATAAATTCTATGAAATTGTTTAAAGAACAATTCCAATTCTATATAAACTATCTGAAAAAAATATTTGAAGTTGTTCATTTTATGTCACCAACATGGTACTGTTTCCTAAAGAATGAAAACCCAAAACAGAGAAAGAAAATTATAGACCAATGTTCTTAAAGAATACTGATGTAAAAATATTAAATAAAATATTAGTATAGAGATTATAGTGAATTATATCTAGAATAATATGTTATGATTAGGTAGGATTTAAGGCAGGTGTATAGGATAGTTTAATATTAGGAAACCAACTACAATTTTTATTGCTATTTGGTACAAATTTTAAACAGAACCAACATTATAAAACTAGTGTTCTTTATATGTACAGTACAATCACAGCTTATTTCAGTGGATATCAAATCCTAGGAAATCTAACATTGTTGTCTTTATGCAAATTCATGTGAGTACACCTAAAAAAAACTATTAGGAAACTAATCAACACAATTGACCATATCAGTAACAAAATTAACAGAAATCATATGATTATATCAGAAAATGCTGAAAAAGCTTTTGGTAAAATACAGTACCAATTCCTGTTAAAAACACTAGAGAGCATAAGAACAAAGTTTTGCTTAAAATGATAAGAAGAATCTATCTAAAACTGCCAGCAAGTTTTATGTGTAATGGGCTTGAACTAGAAACATTCCCAATAAGATCAGGGGTGAAACAACAATGCCTGATATCACCACTATAATTAAATAGGATATAGAAATGTTGGCAATAAGAAAAGAAAAAAATTGAAGAAATTAGAATAGGCAATAAGGAAACAAAACTTTTACTTTTTGAAGGTGATATGATGGTGTAATACTTAGAGAATCTTAGAAAAATAAAACAAAAATTACCTAAATTAATAAACAACTTTAGCAAAATTGCAGGATGTAAAATAAACTCATAATTTATGAACATTTCTATATATTACAAATAGCCCAATAGCAAGAGAAATTCCATTTAAAGTAGCTGTTGACAACATAAAATACTTGGGAATCTACCTCCCAAGACAATCCCAGAAACTATTTGAAAGAAATTACAAAACACTTTTTATACAAATAAAACAGAACTAAACAATTGGAAAAATTTCAATTGCTCTTAGGCAGGCCAAGCTAATATAATAAGAAGGACAATTCTAATCAAATTAAATTACTTATTTAGTGCTATAGCAATCAAACTACCAAAATATTATTTTATTGAGCTCAAAAAAACCAACAGAATTCATCTGGAGCAGCAAAAGGTCAAGAATATCAAGGGAATTCATGGGGAAAAATGCAAAGGAAGGCAGCCTATTCATACCAGATCAGATCAAAAATTATATTATAAAGTAGCAGTCATTAAAACTTGTATTGTTTAAGAAATAGAGTGATGGATCACTGGAATAGATTAGGTAGAAAAGAATCAGTAGTAAAGGACAATATTTATTTACTGTTTGATAAACCCCCAAATTCCAGCTTCAAGGATAGAAATTCACTATTCAATAAAAACTGTTGGGAAAACTGGAGAACAATATAACAAAAACTAATCACAGATCAACATCTCAAAACCTAAACCAAGATAAGGTCAAAATGAATACAGGATTTAGACATAAAGGGTGATACCATATATCAATTAAGAGAACAAGGAATAGTCTACCTGTCAGATTTATGGAGAAGGGAGAGAAGTTTATGATCAAACAAGAGGTAGAGAACATCATAAATTGGAAAATAAATAATTTTGACTACATTGAATTTAAAAAGTTTTACACAATAAAGTTAATACAATCAAGAATAGAAGAAATTCAAAAAGCCAGACAATATTTTTTTACTTCTAGCATTTCTGATAAATGATTCATTTCTAAAATATTTATAGAATTGAGTCAAATTTATAAGAATGCAAATTATTCCCCAATCAGAAAAATAATCAAAGGATATAAAAAGCCATTTTTTCACATGAAGAAATGAAAGCTTTCTATTGTCATATGAAAAAATGTTCTAAATCACTACTGATTAGAGAAACAAAATTGAAACAACTCTGAGGTACCACCCCATACCTATCATATCAGCCAACATGACAAAAAGGAATATGATCAATGCTGTAGTAGATATGAGAAAATTGAAAAACTAATGTGTTATTGGTGTAATTGTGAACTGATCCAAGTATTTTAGAGAGGAATTTGGAACTATGCCCAAACAATGAAAAAAACACTACTAGGTCTGTATCCCAAAGAAATCGTAAAAAAGGGAAAAAATATTCACATGTACAAATATATCTATAGAGCTCTTTTTGTAGTAGCAAAGAATTGGAAATTGAGAGAAAGCCCATCAGTTGGGTAATGACTGAAATTTTGGTATATGAATGTATGAATGTAATGGAGTACTGTTCTGTAAGAAATCATGAATGGGTGAACTTTAGAAAAAAAAACCTGGAAGGCCTTATTTGAATTAATTTTGAGTGAAGTGAGGTGAACCAGGAGAACACTATAATTATATACATTAACAGCAACACTGTGTGATAATCAGCTCTAATAGACGAATTTTTTTCTCAGAAGTAACATGATCAAAGACAATTCTAAAGAACTTGTGCTGGAAAATCTCATTGGCATCCAGAGAAGAAACTATGAAGTCTGAATGCAGACCAAAGTTTTTTTCACCTCTTATTTTTTTCCTTTTGTTCTGATTCTTCTTTCACAACATGACTATTTGGAAATATTTTAAACATAGTTATACATGTATAATCTATATCACATTATTCTCTGTCAAAGGGATGGTGGGATAAAGAAGGGAGAAAGGAAGAAAAAATGTGGAACTGAAAGTCTTGCAAAAAAAGAAGGCAGTTGGAAAAATAAATAAATGAATTTATGTTAAAAGAAAAAAAAATTGCTTCTTGCTCCCCAAGACAGATGTTCTAGTAGATAAATTCAGCCTAGGCTCAGAATGAGTTTCCTTTAGCTTGCTGTCCCAATTCTTCCAAAACTCCTAGTATAAGAGACTGCATTCCTTTCATCAAAGCAGTCTTATGGAACTGAATGAAGAGACATTCAGAGTTGGTAATATTTTTCTGAATGCCTCAGTAACCAATCTAAAAAAGTCTTTTCTTCTACATATAGTCAATCAGAATCCATTATGAAATATCTGTGCTTGCTCTAGTTCTCCAGTGCATTTCCCTTACTGATTATGAAGATGCTGCTAGAATATTATGTAGCATCCTTCACCTGTAAAGTAAGCATTCCAGAGATAAACTGAATATTTTGTCCTCCAAAATTTCTAGATTTCTACAAATATAAAAAGCAGCTTTCCCAGTTCCTCTATAAGAATTCAAGGAAACAATTGTATGAGATATAGAATGGATTTTACTTCCCATCTTCCCTCACCCTCACACTCCCCACCAAAACACAGAAAATTCATAAGATCCAAAAGATTAGCAATATTCCCCAAACAATTGACACAATACTTTTTTTCTTGTGCATTTCACTTTTATACCATTTAGAGATCTTGAGAAAGTCCAATTCATATGGAAAGTAAAAAAAACCTTGACCCACTGGGCTGGTCTTTTGTCATCAAAACTGCATTATTTGATTGACTCATGATAATAAGAGACAATTGGGCCTTTCTATTGGATGCAAATGATACTGCTAATGAACCAAGTAGGGATTACAACACATAGGAAGTCTTGGAAAGAAAATGATGCCTTGAAGAGATTAGAGGGTATTTCCTTCATTGTAGGATTCATTGATTCATAATCTGTGATCCAATGTTCCCATGTTTAAAAAGGAAAGAACATATTTAGGAAGTGAACAGGTGATTAAAATAATGGTACCCAGGGGTGGCTAGGTGGCATAATGGATAAAGCACTGGCCTTGGAGTCCGGAGTACCTGGATTCAAATCTGACCTCAGACACTTACTAATTACCTAGCTGTGTGGCCTTGGGCAAGCCACTTAACCCCATTTGCCTTGCAAAAAACCTAAAAAAAATAATAAATGGTACCCAAGGATGAAGGTGAACTTTCTAAAGTATATCTGATCCAAAAATATATCTAAAGTATATCTTATCTAAAATATGGAAGTGGAAAACTTTCAGAGAAATGTCCTTATCTAATAAAGGCTAAAAAAAGGCTTGTTCTTCAAACAAGTAATTCCATTTCTCCTTTCTCTGAACCTTTGCACTGTATTCTATATCTGAAGGTTTCTCTGGCTTCTTGATTCCCTGATTTCCTTTAAGCATTAGAAAAACAGACAAACAAATGAAAAACCAACTCTACCTTATACAGGAAACCTTTCCTTACGTCTAATTCATTCTCTCTGTTGATCATTTCCCATGTATTTTACATATAGCCTCTTTTACATAATTATTATCTTATTGACTCCCTCATTGGAATATTAGTTTCTTCAGAGCAGAAACTATCTTTTGTTGCCAGACCCATAATAGTAGGTGAATAATAAATGTTTATTTACATACCAAATAATTTATTGTAGTGTTATAAATCATATACAATTAAAATAAAATAAATGAGGAAATAAATAAAATTGTATGCATATGCATACACAACATAGAGATACAGAGTATATATATATATATGTATATATATGTATATATACATATATATACATATATATATATATATATATATATACAAAGAGAGAGAGAGAGAGAGAGAGAGAGAGAGAGAGAGCGCTACTATAATATGGGAGAAAATAGTACA
Source organism: Macrotis lagotis (assembly GCF_037893015.1). Classification (NCBI taxonomy): domain Eukaryota; kingdom Metazoa; phylum Chordata; class Mammalia; order Peramelemorphia; family Peramelidae; genus Macrotis; species Macrotis lagotis. Next base: position 378,280,617 of record NC_133666.1, read on the forward strand.
GAAGTATACAGAAGTAAATAGCAAACAAAATCCAAGAATGAAGGCAATAGTAAAATGTGACTTTATATATATAATGTATAAAATTTATAATTATTATCTTATCTTTATAATATCTTATAAGAATAGTGTAGGGAATGCTAAGCTCAGAACTGAGACTACTAACACTAGCTAAGGTAAGTGGAAGAAGATTTCTTCACTTGTCTTGGAAACAAGCAGAATCAAAGAAGGGATTGGAGCACCACTCAAAGCAAGACTTAAGAGCAGCTCAGCTCTTAATTTTCTTTTGTTTCTCTGCCAAAGATAATGAGTTTTGGAATGGGAATGATAGAATAAATATGGATAAAGAGGAGTTGGTAGCTAAGAAAAATAAGAAGACATTAAGAGAGCATTTAGCTACATTTATTAAATTCAAACAACCTAGTTCATATGTATTATATCATGATCTTTATCCTTAATTCTGGAAGATAATGACATGAGGGATGTGATGCCATGACAAGCACATGAATTGAACTAAAGTGAGGCTTATCCTAAGTCACCAGTCTTACTTTCTCCTCCAGAGTCATCTGAGTCTAGTGAACACATGAATTAGGATGACTGGAGATAACCCTGAATGGAAAGCAATCAGGGTTAGGAGACTTGCCCAAGGTCACACAGCTACTTAGTGTCCAGTGTCTGAGGCCAGATTAGAACTCCTGTCCCCTGACTCCAAAACCAGTGTTCTATCTACTGTGCCACCTAGATTTATTATATTATATCCTAATGTAATGAAAGAAGTGGCAGAGGCCATTGTTGAGTCACTGTCAATGCTCTATGAAAGATTATGAAAGTTCTATGAAGTTCTATGGGATTAGAGGACAGATATGGTCCTGATTTCATAATAAGATTATAAGGAGACAGTGTCATAAATCATTAGCCCTGGAGTCAGGAGAATCTGACTTCAAATCTGGCTTCATACACTTGATACTAGCTATGTGACCTAGGGCAAATCATTTAATGCCATTACCTTGTAAAAACAAAAAATAAAATAAAATAAATAACTGATCTTATATAGTACTTTAGGGTTTGCAAAGTTTTTTGCAATACTCTCATTTTGTTCTTATAAAAATTATATTTTTCCATTTTCACAAGAAAGCAAGTAGATAGAAATTAAATGACTTTACAACATAAATAGTTTATGTCAGAATATCTGCTTTTGAACTCAGATCTTTATGACTCTAGATTCAAATCACTATCCATGCTGTCACCTATATGCCTCAATTTATCTTTTTTTATCCAACTCAAAAAGAAGAAACTGGAGTGTGCAAACTATCAGTTAGTGAGATTGATTTCAGTTTCATGCATTTATTTGACTTTTGTCATATTGATGTTTAGGCAATATTTAGAGATGAAGTGGTACTCAGACAGAATCAGCATAGTTTTGTAGTGGGAGATTCAGTGTCTTCAAGAAAGATTGAAAGTTAGTGAAAGTGAATGAAACCCTGGGATTTAAAACTGCTCAGGATTTATAGAAGGCTTACAAAGTGCACAGATTAAAAATTTTTCTCCTAGAAAAAACAACAAACACTTTGAGGACAGACTAGGTGAGGTTTGACAGAGAGAGAGAGAGAGAGAGAGAAATAGACAGCCATGAGGGCTGGCTTAGTTTAGCCCCTCAGCTCCAGATTGGTGCTCCAAAGGACCTGGGCCAGCAGCATGTTGCCTAAGAAAGAGAGGTAGCCTTGCAAGATGAAGATACAGTCAAGAAGAAGCACCAAGGGGCGGCACTTCTTCTTAAATGCAATTGTGTACTGGGTTGGACAAAGAGTGGCCTTTGAGGAGTGGTCTAACACCTGGCTCAGGTATTCTCCAACAGGCATGCTACATACTGGACTTTCCTGTCCCAAGATGCGTGACTTAGAAGTCCAACATGTCTTTTCCTGTCACACCAGTAAACTTGACTCATCATTGGGCAAGGTCACGTAGTCAGAGACTGGAAACTGGGGGAATGGGGAAGCTGGAGGAAAAGATGAACAATCCAAGGCCACTCCCATGCTGGAATGGAGTCACTTTGAACAGCAGAATTCCCCAGATAGGTACAAATAATATTTTTCCTTCCACAGAATTTGTTTCCAATCATAACATCCCCCTATGAACATAATTCCCTGCATTATTTTCATTAAGACCAGATCATGCCAGACTAACCTTAGACCTGGGTCTCCATGAGCATGAATAATGAATATCCAGAATTGCTTGTATTATTGAAATTCACACTGTGTATTTCCATTTAACTGAAACCAATGACTACATTTTACATAATTATAACTTCACATAGTGTGAATTTGAATACATGCCACCACTTCAAGAGATTAATTATATGCACTAATTTTGACGTAGTGATATTTCCTTTTTCTTTTCTGACAGAGCTATTACACTAGTAGTTCAGCTAAATGCTCTAAATATACTTTAACTTGATTTTAGCTAAGTATTTGACACATTCTCTCTTGCTATTTTTTGTAGAAAATTTGGAACCATGAGGGTTGGATAAGAGTATGATTATAACTATTGGGGACCAATTGAATAAATAGACCCAAAGATTAGTTATTGATGGTTCATTGTCATATTAGGAAGAGGTCTTTAATAGAATATCTTAGCGGCCACCTAACCCTAGGCTGTTTATCATTATTTTTATCCATAATTCTGATAAAGGAACAGATATGCTTAACATATCTGTAGATTCCATAAAACAAGGGAGGATAGCGTAACATTTCTGAATCAAAATTCAAAAACATTCTGATGGACTAGAACATTGGGTTAAATTAAATTAAATGAAATTTGTCAAAAAAATAAATAAAAGCAATTCCATAGTATAACTGATACATGTTTCATTTCTAAAATATGAAGAAAACTGGATTAAATTTATATGAATAAAAGTAATTCTCCAATTCATATATGATCAAAGTATGAAAAGGAAGTACTCAGACAAAGAAATCAAAGTTATCTATAGTCATACAAAAAATTTTCTAAATTAAAACAACTCTGAGGTACTACCTCATACCTGTCAGATTGGCAAACATAACAGAAAAGGAAAATGATAGAAGGGAAAACTGGGACACTAATGTATTGTTGGGAGAACTGATACAACTCTTCTGAACAGCACTTTGGAACTATATCCAAATATTTTAAAACTGTACCATATCACTATTGGATCTATATTCCAAAGAGATTTGTTTTAAAATGGGAAAAGATGTACAAAAATATTTATAACCACTCCTTTTCTAGTGACAAAGACATAGAATTTGAGGGGATGCCTTTCAGTTGGAGAATGGTTAAACAAGATGTGGTATATGATTTTAATTGAATATTATTATGCTATATGAAATTATTAGCAATATTAATTTCAGAAAAACCTGGAAAAACTTACATTATGGAGAATGAATGAGCAGAACCAGGAAAACATTGCACACAGAAACAACATTATATGATCAGCAACTGTGCATGTCTTGGCTATTCTCAGCAATACAATCAATCAAGACAATCCTAAAGGACTCATGATGAAAAAAATGCTACTTTCTATAAAAATGTTACTTGCTTGCAGAGAAAGAAAAGATAGAGTCTAAATTTAGAACAAAGTATATCATTTTTTTTATTTTTTTTTTCAGTTCAAGTTTTCTTTCACAAAATGACTAATCTAGAAAAACATTTTTGCATGCCATTTCAGGGATGAAAAAAGGAAGAGAGGAAAAGAGAATGTTTAAAATTCAAATTTTTAAAAAAGAAAACTAAAATTTATTTTCATATATAATTTGGGAAAAATACAATATTGTTTAAAAGATTATATCTTACATATTATCCAAAAAAATTTCAGCTTCCTAAATCTAAAATTATGAAAACATGACTAGAAATAAGTCTGATAGAAAAGGTTCTGGATTTCTTAGTAGATATCAAGCACAATATGATTCAATAATGTGACATGACAAATAAGAGACCTTTAGCTCTCTTACTGTAATGTAAGATAAATAATATTACATTAAAATCATATACTACATCTTGTTTAACCATTCTCCAACCAAGAGGTATCCCCTCAGATTCTAGATCTTTGTCACCAGGAAAAAGAGCTGCTACAAAAATTTTTTCTATATCTTTTCCCTTTTTAAAACAAATCTCTTTGGAATATAGACATAGTAGTAATATAGTACAGTTTTTAAATATTTGGACATAGTTCCAAATTGCTCTCCAGAATAATTGCATCAATTAAAATCTGTACCAACAAAACATTACTATCCTAGTTTTTCCATTTATCATTTTCCTTTTCTGTTGTATTTGCCAATTGAAAGGTATTATGTAGGTAGGAGATGGTATTATCATTTCATTGCTGCATGAAATATTATTTTGAATTCTGGCATCACCTTTTTAAGAATTTTGATTAACTAGAGAGAATACATGGGAGAATGATCAAAGAATTTGATTTCATAACATATATGCTAGTTGAAATAACTTTTTGCTAAGAAGAAAGGACTAAAATAGATCTTGATAAGTCCCTTCAACTGTGATATGCAAAATGAAATAGGTTTGTACAAAATATAAAATCTGAAAAAAATTATTAAAAGTAACAAAGAATGAGATGAATTTAGACTTCATTAAAAAAAATTCCTAATAATTATCAATGTTCCAAATTACAAAGGGCTGCCTTGGGAAGAAGTGAATACTCCATCATTAGTGATCTTCAAGAAAAAAACTGAATGTCAACCTTGTGTTTGGACTTCTTTTTTCAAGTATGGTTTGGATTAGATTAACACTGCTGTGTTGCAGATACAGTTCTATTATCTGACTTTCCCACCTTTCCCACTTTCAGTCACAGAGCTATAACCCTGTAGGTAAGTAAGTTCCTTTTCACTTTTTGTTTTGACTTTTACTCTTCCAGCTTTTTGTCATTCCTGTTTCCATTCCATTCTCCATATAATTCCAAAATAACTTCTCAAAAGAATAATTCTTATCCTGTCATTTTCTGATTAGCAACCTTCATTTCTCTATTGATTTGAAAATAAAAATACAAACTTCTTAGTTAGTGATTTAATGCCTATCTTATTGTTGAATCCAGGCATAGGTTTTACTCTTTCCCTGTTAATTATTGCTTCCACTGAAAAAAAAAAATTAAAAGAGAAAATGAATCCTAAACTCCTTAGAAAATCCAAACAACTCAATCTCCCAGACCCATATATTGATTCAATTACTTTGACAGAATGGTCAAGGTCAGGTAAAGACTAGAAGCTGGAAGCTGGAGGAGCATGAACTAGTTGAGGTTGCTCCCATCTTGATGAATCTGTATCTAGCAATGGAGCCATTCTGAACACTAGGAGTCAATTCTCATCTGACCAGAGTCCAAGTAGCCAAGGGAACCCTCAGACAGGCACAGATAACATTTTAAATTATACTCATATTTCTGCTACACACAGATATATTTCCTTCTACATATTTACCACTCAGAATTTAACAAATTATAAAAGATTATAAAATGTTTCCAATTACAGTTCTCCTAATTCCCATGATTCCCTACATCATTTATACCTTGGGCTCACCTTTTGACTTTTCACTTCTAGTCCCTATCTACCTTTTTTTAAGGTTTATTTTACATGACTTCCCTATACAAACTCTATTCCTATTGTCTAATCTGATATTCTTTAATTTGGAATTAATACATCAGATCTATAAATTTCTGATCAAAAATTAGTCTCTTAACATTTAACTAATAGCTATGAATTTCAGTGTGTAAAAATGTCAATTTGTTATTTAAGGCTTGTCTCCTACATCTAAAATATTGACTTGACTTCTGTCAATACTACCCGGTCAGCTCATTGATAGTACCAATAAATTCCTTTACCAGGATCAACAAACTTCAAGATAAGAGATATCTTGGGTGAGGATAGAACAATTTTATTATTACTTTTAAACATTTACTCTCCATCCTAAGTGGAATCTGAAGTAAATATTATACAATGTGAAAGGATCATGCATGTCATAAATGTGAAATCTCATTAGTTATTTAACTCAGTTTTTATGATTCTTTATTATTTTTGTATAAAATGTCCCCCAAATTTTATATTAGGGTTGTCATACATAAGGATGCCATCCATCCATGGAATTTTGATAAGATCTAGAGAGTAAAATTGCATTTTAAAAACTAACATTGTTATTTCATTTTTAGCATAAGAAAATTAGGGTTTACACTATCAAACTAATAATAGAAGTTTCTGGATATTCCTCCTCCCTCTCCCAACTTTTGACTTTTAGAATCCTTAGCTATCTTCAAAGTTCATCTCAATTTTTATCTTATCCATAAAACCTTTCCTAAAGCCTGCTACTCTTATGTTTTTCCTCAGTAATTTTCTTTCTACTATTTTTAGGGCATGTGTATTTCCCCATGTACTAAGTACCTTGAGGGAAGGAAAGGAGTTGTTTCCTTTTTTTCTCCTTCAGATCCCCAAAACAGAGCATAGAACTTGCTATATAGAAGACTGGTTTGAATTAAGTTCCTCAATGAACAACAAAGCATGGAAATTAAGGACATCAAATAAATTAAAATATTGATGGATTTGGAGACAGTGACCTTTGATTCAAATCCTATTATCTGCCATATTTTATTTATAACTAGGGCATGCTGTCAGTTTAGACAGTCTTTATTCCTTTGTTTCTTATCTGTAAAATGAAAGATTTGGACTCAGTTTCTTCTAGACTTAAATACTATAAGCCATATTTGAAGGATTAATCATTGTGCTAATTCTAGAGATAGGAAACAAACTAAAAGACCCTGTCTTCAAGGAGCTTCAGTTTGTAGGACTTGAAATCTGTACATATTCAATTATAGCAGGAAAAGGTTCATCTAGAACGCAATATTAATGTGGAAGTTTATAATATCAGTCCCATATGGATTGGGACTTGACTAGTGATTTCTTTAAAATAAGGGATTCCCAGATGAGGAGTCTCCCTCTAAGAATGATGGTTCACCTATACTTTCTCTATTATTTGTGATCTAAGAGAGTTGCCTGAAACTCTAAGAAGTGACTTGTCCATGGATACATAGCCAATTTGTGTCACAGGTGGGACTTGAACTAGAGTAATATTAGCTCTGGTTTCTGCTCTCTACCCATTATGCCATGCTTCCTCTATTCAATATTATTTATAAATAATCAGAGCTAAAAAATATTATGAAGGTACCTAGAGCCTTAAAAGGGCATATAAAAATATGCTGTGTTACAATCAAATTTCAGTAGTGAATTCTCCAAAGGTATATCCTATGCCTGCAAAACCTTCCATCTTTATCTTCTTCTCAAGAGATGAAGAAGACTTTTTCTTCAAGGATTCCCTGAAGCCTTAACTGAACCTCTAGTTGTTAGTACAACTAGTACTAGTTGTTAGTACCCTCTAGTATCTTGTCCCAGATAACCTTATTTACTCATCTGTGTATATATTGAATTTCCTGAGTAAATGTATCTTCAGAGTGTCAACCCTAAAACTATAAACTTTAAAAAACAAGGTTAAATAAAATGACAGAAAATATAAGCCAGACATGAAGTTTTATTATTTGGGATTTACCATTAACCTATAGGTACAGGCCATTATGGTAATGACCATACCCAGCTGAGGGAGACCCAGATACTTATATAGCAGCAAGGGAGTGGGGATCCAGTATATACATAAGAAGAATAGAGGAAAGGTTAAACCACCCTGTAGGCCATTCTATTAAGATGAACATCCTTACACACCACTGTCTCTTCCTTCCTTTCCTGTATTGAAGTATTAGGAGGGTAGGAAAAAGTTGTCTAGCATCCCGATCATCATCTTACTGAGTTTGTTAATTAACATAGGGGGAGATAATCATTGACTTCTTACCTACTGGCAAAGGTGACTATAATATGAAGGCTGAAACTATTCTAGAGAAATCTATTTTTATTAAGAATATGATTGTGGGGACTTCCAGCCAAGATGGCGGAGAGAAGACAGGCACAGTTCTAAAGTCTCCTGATCTCTTCCCCATTTGTCACATGAAACAAACATCTTAAAAGAAATCTGATCCACAAAACCCAGAAAGAAAAGCCAGTAGAAAGAACATCTACCTCAGGATTTGTCTCTGGCAGCAGCACTGGACAAATTGGGTGGAGGGGGGGTGAGTCTGGGCTGAGAGGGAGGCCCAGCCCCAGATCAGCCAGATTAGCAGCTGAATTGGAGCTGGGAGTCTGAGGGCCCAAGAACCACACCTGCTGGAACAGCACTGGGGCTAGACTGCAGGGGCTTGAGTCAACTAGGGAGGAGAGGCACTGGTGTTGGTGCTATCCCCCGGAAGCTTGCAGACAGGGCTGGGGGGAGAATTCTGGAGCAGGAGAGCTGAGTACACCATTCTTGGGTTGCTCTGGTCTGAGGAAGGCAGAGTCCCATTACAGCTCAGAACTCTTCTCAGAGTAAACATATGCAAACTACTTCTGCCTCAGGCCCAGGTGTGTGAGCAGAAGAACCAGGTGAGCTGAAGAATGACCTAAGGCCAGGGTAAAGCCCACCATTGATTGAAGACAAAAGAATTCAATAGCTCCAACAACTCCCTTCAAGCAAAGGGAGAAGGCCTCAATCAAGGTCACATAAACTCCAGAGAAAGCAAGCAACACATACTATTGGCCAGCCAAAGAAATTGCACTCAGTGAGTAAAGCCTCTATTCATCCCAAGCCCCTTTGAAACAGCCCCTCCCCAACTCAGGTCTTAGCAAAATGAAGAAGGGTCAGCAGAAAGGTGGATCCATAGAAAAATTCTTGGAAGTGAAAGACCCTAACTCAGAGAGACCTGGAACCTTTGAGGAGAATATGATCTGGTCTTTAGCACAGAAAGACTTCCTTGAAGAAATAAGGAAGGAGCTTAAAAATTTGGGAGAGACAATTAATACCTTGCAACAAGAAAACAAAACCTTATCAAGTGCAATTGGACAAATACAAAATGAGAATAAATCTCTCACATCATTAATTGGGTAAATGCTAAAAGAAAATAATTCTCTCAAAACCTCAATTGGTCAAATGGAAAGCTCTTTCAAAAGTATAATTGACCAATTGGAAAAGGAGTTGCAAAAGGTTAATGAAAAAGACTCCTCCCCCCGCAAAAAAGAATGGAGTCTACAGAAACTAATAACTCCATGAGACAGCAAGAATCAGTTAAACAAAATCAAAAAATAGAAAAAATAGAAGAAAATGTAAAATACCTCATCAACAAAACCACTAACCTCAAGAATAGATAGAGGAGGGGCAACCTGAAAATTATAGAACTTCCTGAAAACATTGAAGAGGAAAAAAAGCCTGGACTTAAAATTACAGGATCTAGTGATGGAAACCTGCCCTGATATCATAGAATCAGAGGCCAAAGTAGTTATTGAAAGAGTACATTGATCTCCACCAGAAAAAAATCCTAAAAGGAAAACACCAAGGAATGTTGTGGCCAAACTCCAGAACTATCAGATAAAACAGAAAGTCCTGCAAGCAGCCAGAAAGAAACAATTTAAATATCAAGGAACCACAGTAAGTATCACAGAAGACCTGGCTGCTTCAGCATTAAGGGAATAAAGGGCCTGGAAGGAGACATTTCAAAGAACAAGGGAGCTTGGAATGCAGCCAAGAATCCACTATCCCACAAAGCTGAGCCTTCTCTTCCAGGGAAAAAGATGGACATTTAACGAAATGGAAGAATTCCAAAAATTTCTGATGAAAGGACCAGAGCTAAACAGAAAATTTGGACATCAAACAGGAGGTTCAAGAAACACATGAAAAGGTAAAAAAAAAGGGGGGGGTGATAAAAGGAAAAAAAATGCTATCCAGTAAGTTGAAACTGGCTATATCCCAGCATAGGGGAAAAAAGATTCTCATAAATCTTTCGAATTGTAACTCTAACAGAGAGAATATACCTAGCCAGAAATGATGGACTTTCATGACCTATCCATGAGACTCCTATCTAATGGGATGTAACTGGCTTTAACCCCACTTGGGAGAAAAACCCTAATAACTCTCAGGAATTTTGACTCTATTGGATAGAATATACTGAACTAGAAGGGATAGACACCCAGAACTTTATATGACTTAGATAGAATGATCTAAAAAACAATAACTCCTTAAAAAGCGGGACAGAAAAGAGATGAGAGGAGGGAGGGGATTTAATGGGGTAAATCTCATTACACCACGAGGTACAAAATAACCTATGGTAATAGAACAGAAGAAGGGAGCAGACTTGGCTTAAAGTCAACTTACACATACTCAGTTAACTTATAAAATATCTGACCTTTCAAGTATTAAAAAAGGGAAAAGGGGAGGGGGCCACAGAGAAAGGGAAGGGGAGTGGGGGGGAAAGGGGGGGAATAACAAAAGGAAAGGAAGGGAAAAGGGGAAAAAGGGAAAGGGGAAAGAAAGCAAGGGTGTGATATAGGTGGGCAAACACACTGTAGGGGTGGTATTCAGAAACAAAATACTGGGGAATATGGATAAAGGGGGGAAGGGGGAAAATACAAACAGAGGGAAGATAACAAGGAGGGCAATAAAGAATTAGTAATCATAACCTTGAATGTGAATGGGATGAACTCTCCCTTAAAATGTAAGCAAATAGCAGAGTGGATTAAAAACTAGAATCCTACAATAAGCTGCTTACAAGAAACTTTTTTTTGAAGCAGAGAGATACATATAGAGCAAAGGTAAAAGGTTGGAGTAAAATATATTTTGCTTCAGCTGAAGTAAAAAAAGCGGATGAACCAATGCTTATCTCAGACAAAGCAGCAGCAAAAATAGCTTAAAAAGAGATAAGGAAGGAAACGTTATCTTCCTAAAAGGTACCATAGACAATAAAGTCATTTCAAAACTGAATATATATGCACCCAGTGGGACCAAAATTCTTAGAGGAGAAGCTGAAAGAACTACAGGAAGACATATACCTCAAAACTCTACTAGTGGGAGACCTCAAACTCCCACTCTCAGATCTAGATAAATCAAATCATAAGATAAACAAGAAAGAAGTTAAGGAGGTAAACAGATTGTTAAAATAATTAGATATGGTAGACTTATGGAGGAAACTGAACAGGGATAGAAAGGAATATACCTCTTTCTCTGCAGTACATGGAACTTATACAAAAATTGACCTAATGATCAACTGCAGAAAGGCAGAAATAGTGAATACATCTTTCTCAGATCACAATGCAATAAAAGTCATATGCAATACTGGGCCAGGGAGATGTAGACCCAGAACAAATTGGAAACTGAATAACCTCATTTTAAAAAAAGAGTGGACCAAAAAACAAATTATAGAAAGAATTAACCATTTTATCCTAGATAATGTTAATAATGAAACAACATTCCAAAACCTATGGGATTCATTCAAGGCAACTCTGAGGGGATATATATTATAGCTCTAAATGCTTAAATCAATAAATTGGAGAAAGAGGAAATTAATGAACTAATCATAAAATGAAAAAAATTAGAGAAAGAACAAATCAAAAATCCCCAATTAAATACCAAATTAGAAATTCTAAAAATTAAATGAGAAATTAATAAAATAGGAAGCAAAAAAACTATTGAATTAATAAATAAAACCAAAAGTTGGTATTATGAAAAAAATCAATAAAATTGGTTAACCTCTGGTCAATTTGATTAAAAAAAAGAAAGAAGAAAACCAAATTGCTACTATCATGAATGAAAAAGGTGAACTCACCACCAATGAGAAGGAAATTAAAGTAAAAATTCAAAATTATTTTGACCAACTTTATGCCAATAAATTTGATAATCTAAGTGAAATAGATGAATATTTACAAAAATATAAATTGCCCAGGTTAAATGAAGAAGAGATTAAATACCTAAACAACCCTATCTCAGAAAGAGAAATTCAACAAGCCATTATTGAACTCCTTTAAAAAAAAATCTCCAGGGCCTGATGGATTCACAAGTGAATTCTACCAAACATTTAAGGAACTATTGGTTCCAATTCTATATAAACTCTTTGTAAAAATAGGGAAAGATGGAACTCTGCCTAATTCTTTCTATGAAACCAATATGGTGCTGATACCTAAACCAGGAAGAGTTAAAAAAGAGAAAGAAAATCTTAGCAAAAACGATTACAACTAGTTATCACCAGGATAATACATTATGATCAAGTAGGATTTATTCCAGGAATGCAGGGTTGGTTCAATATTAGGAAAACTGTTAGTATACTCAATTATGTCAACAACAAACCTATCAGAAATCATATGATCATATCAATAGATGCTGAAAAAGCTTTTGACAAAATACAGCAACCATTCCTATTAAAAACACTAGAGAGTGTAGGAATAAATTGACTGTTCCTTAAAATAATTAGCAGTATCTATCTGGAACCATCAACAAGCATTATATTCAATGGAGAATGGCTAGAGGCATTCCCTATAAGATTGGGGTGAAACAAGGGTGCCCATTATCACCACTACTATTCAATATTGTATTAGAAATGTTGGTGTCAGCAATTAGAGAAGAAAAAGAAATTGAAGGAATTAGAATTGGGAAAGAAGAGACAAAACTCTCACTCTTTGCAGATGACATGATGGTCTACCTAGAGAATCCCAAGAAATCATCCAAAAAACTACTAGAAACAATTAGCAATTTTAGCAAAGTTGCAGGTTATAAAATGAACCCTCATAAATTCTCAACTTTTCTATATATGTATAGCAAGATACAGCAGGAAGAGCTAGAAAGAGAAATCCCATTCAAGGTAACCTCAGACAATATAAAATACTTGGGAGTCTTTTTGCCAAGACAGACTCAGAATTGTTTTGAAAACAATTATAAAACACTTCTCACACAAATTAAATCAGATTTAAATAACTGGGCAAATGTCACCTGTTCATGGATAGGTAGAACTAATATAATAAAAATGACAATTGTACCAAAACTAAGCTGTTTAGTACCCTACCAATCAAAATTCCAAAAAAAATTACTTTTATGAATTGGAAAAAATTGTAAGTGAATACATATGGAGAAATGAAAAGTCAAGAATTGCCAGGAGCTTAATGGAAAAGAGTGCAAAAGAAGGTGGCTTAGCCCTACCTGATCTAAAATTATATTATAAAGCATCAGTCATCAAAACCATTTGGTATTAGCTAAGAAATAGAGCATTGGACCAGTGGAATAGACTAGGTGTAAAAGCAGGAGATGATTATAGTAATCTGCTGTTTGATAAACCCAAAGAGTCCAGCCATTGGGATAAAAACTCCCTCTTTAATAAAAACTGCTGGGATAATTTGAAGTTAGTATGGAAGAAACTTAGATTAGACCAACACCTCACACCCTTTACCAAGATAAGATCCAAATGGTTACAGGACTTAGTCATAAAAAAAGTACTATAATCAAATTAGAAGATCAAGGACTAGTTTACCTGTCAGATCTATGGAACGGTGAGCAGTTTATGACTAAGGAAGAGTTGGAGAACATCACCAAAAACCAATTAGATGATTTCGATTACATTAAATTAAAAAGCTTTTGCACAGATAAAACCACTGTAACCAAGATGAAAAGAAATCTAATAAATTGGGAAACAATCTTTACAACTAAGGATTTTGACAACAGACTCATTTCTAAAATATACAGAGAACTGAGTCATATTTTTAAAACAAAAAGCCATTCCCCAGTTGCCAAATGGTCAAAGGATATGCAAAGGCAATTTACAGATGAGGAGATCCAAGTAATTCATAGCCATATGAAAAAAATGCTCTAAATCATTAATTATTAGAGAAATGCAAATTAAAGCATCTCTGAGGTACCACTCCATACCTCTCAGATTGGTCAATATGACCAGAAAGGATAATGATCATTGCTGGAAGGGATGTGGGAAATCTGGGACACTATTAACCTTTCTGGAGAGCTATTTGGAACTATGCCCAAAGAGCAACAAAAATGTGCATACCCTTTGACCCAGCAATACCACTACTGGGTCTATTTCCTGAAGAGATGAAGAAAAAGGGTAAAAACATTACTTGTACAAAAATATTTATAGCAGCCCTGTTTGTGGCAAATAATTGGAAATCAAGTAAATGTCCTTCAATTGGGGAATGGCTTAGCAAACTGTGCTATATGTATGTCATGGAACACTATTGTTCTATTAGAAACCAGGAAGGATGGGATTTCAGGGAAGCCTGGAGGGATTTGCATGAACAGATGCTGAGTGAGATGAGCAGAACCAGAAAAACACTGTATACCCTATCAGCAACATGGGAGTGGTGATCAATCTTGAAGGACTTGCTCATTCCATCAGTGCAACAATCCAGAGCAATTTTAGGCTGTCTGCAAAGGAGAGTGCCATCTGTTTCCAATTAAGGAGATGTGGAGTTTGAACAAAATTCAAGGACTATTTGCTTTAATTTAGAAAAAAAAAAACATATCTTATTGTCTGGTCTAGTTACCTCTTAAAATTCTTCTCTCTTCTCTTAGGATATGATTTCTCTCTCATCACACCCAATTTGGATCAAGGTAGAACATGGAAACAAAGTAAAGACTGACAGATTGCTTTCCGTGTCGGGGGAGGGAAGTAAGATTGGGGGGGGAATTGTAAAACTCAAATAATATCTTTAATAAAAATTAATTTAAAAAAGAATATAATTGTGGAAAATGTTATTATTGCTGTTTTTATTGTTGTTGCTACTATAATTACATTTTGACTTGTGATAAGAACTTTTTCAATTTTGTTTTTGAATCTCAGCTTTTAGAAGTGCCAAATACTTCAAGATAGATTCCTGGTAATCAAGAAATTTATTATTTCTTTTTATCAAACATAAGGAATTTTGTATATTAAATTTAAGAATTTAAATTGAAGGGACTTCACTTAAATTTAAATAATTCTGTTCAAAATAAGATATAGATATATATATATATATATATATATATATATATATGAAAAAGAGAATTGTTGAGGTGAGAAAAACTTAAGTTTTCTCAACATATAGTATTGACTAAAATTTTTACAACTATTCCTGGTCAAAGATTGATTTTTCTCAGCTATTGTGAGCAATGGAATGTGTCCTCCTTAGATTGTGAAAAAGAAGACTTGTCCTGTCCTCTTTCTTCTTTTATAAGTTGAAAAAGGAATACTTGCCCTGCCCTCCTAGTATTAAACTCAAAAGAAGAAAAGTTATCTCCCTTACGCAAAATAGCATTGTAAAAGAATGGGTCTTTTTGATATCAAATTAAAGAATGGTCTCCTGGCAAGTTTGAAGTTTTGTTCATTGTTACTCTCCCTTAGTTGCTATATAAATTTTCTGATCTCCCTAAGCTTGGGGTAGTCATTTCTATATGGCTTGTCTCCTAAAGGTTAATGTAAATCCCAAAGAATGAAACATCATGGCTAAATTATATTTTCAATTGGATTATTTTAACACTATATTTTTAAGATTTTGCTTTCAAAGGATAACAGTTTCAAATGAGTATTTCAGATATTAAGTAATATAGGGATTCAGAAGAGTTTGTAAAGGAATGCTGGCCTGGAGTCAGGAAGACCTGAATTCAAATACTCTTGCACAGTTAGTAGTTTGTGATCCAAGGAAAGTAAGTTGACTCTGAATTCCTGTGAAAGCAATAATAATTTCTCATAACTATATTGTGATACTTGAAGATTAATTCCCTTTAGAGAATACCAGGCCTATATCATCACCTACCTCTTAGGTAGTGGTGAAGGTAAAATCAGATAATATTTCTAGTGTTTACTGCCTAACATATAATAGGTATTATATAAACATTTTTTCCCTACACCCTAAAAAGACCAGGTCTGAAGGAAGTGAATTTTGAACTGTTTCATTGTGCAAGTAACATTTTAGTAGATGAAAAGTTTAGGAGAGTAATGTAGCTATGGGGAAATGCAATGAGCAAAAACATACATAAAGTAAAGGGTGTTTAGAATTAGGAATAGTGTAGTTTAGCTGCAGAGAGGTGCAGGAAAAAAACTAGAAATGAAAAGAAAATTAGATCAAAGAGGACTAAAGGAAAATCCTCACCTTTGTGCTTCTCATGACCTTTCCAGCTATTTGTTGGTGTTTACTCTATCTGGGGATGCAAAATTTCTCTGCCTTTATTTTTAGAATTGTGTTACTGTCATTCCTTCCTGTGGATGGGGAGACAGGTGAGTCATATTGAGTATACTTATAGTTTTCCTGAGAATGGCTTGCATATAGGATGGGTATCTAAATAAGTCCTTCACTTGCCTACTTTAACCTGAGGTTATATCTATCAGATAATCTAAACAGAAAAAGAAGAATGTCTCAGAGCAAACAATACAGTGAGTTTAGATATACTTACTCTTTGGCATCCAGTTTATCTACAATTAAATCCAATCAGTTCTGTTGAAAGGAAAATTACCTTGTCAGTCCTTTGGCAAGCCAACATTTTATAATACCTCATGCATCATCTTTTTTCAGTGATCAGTTGTGTTTATCTGATT
Organism: Macrotis lagotis; assembly: GCF_037893015.1. Taxonomy (NCBI): domain Eukaryota; kingdom Metazoa; phylum Chordata; class Mammalia; order Peramelemorphia; family Peramelidae; genus Macrotis; species Macrotis lagotis. The sequence goes on from NC_133666.1 coordinate 378,297,058, forward strand.
CAATAAGCTCCATCTGTCAAGTTATTTCATTAAACTAGGCCAGATTCCTTCCTTCCCTTTACAACTACTATTGGTTTAGAATCTCCTGTCATTTTCATATGTCACAAAATTGCTAACCCCCAATAAAATATGTTAATGATGAATGAAACACCCGTTTTGTTTTTTTTACTTTTATTTCCAACTGGTGAAAGCTTGTGTTATGTATTCTTAAAGTGAGAAATACAATTAAAAATATAAACACATACAAGTTTTTTGTACTTTGGTAGGCTGCCTATGAAGCTGCCATTCTTAAATGATGCATCCAGTCCATTTCATGCCTACAAATGGAATAGAATAAAATAAAAATGAGGGAAAATTAAGTCCAAACTCAAATACTTGCTGGCAATAGATTTTATTTCCTCACCCCTCTATTGTGTAAGCTTTTCATGTTTAAACAACTGAAATAGAAAAACAAATGATGATTTAAAGTGAGTTCTCATTTCATTTTTCTCAGAATGAATTTAGATATCCTTATCCTTAAATTAAGACCCTTAAAACAAAGAGTTAAAAATGACATAACAACAACAACAATAATAAAGGAAGCTAGATAAGGCATGAACTTTATTTCTCTGGGATTTACTCAAGAGACTATCTCAAAATGATGTCCCCAGCTGAGGACATCAGAAAATTTATACAACAAGGGGAGTGGAAACAGAATATACGTAACACAAGCTTAAATTTGCCTGGATACCATTCTATAATTTGATCTCAGAGAACCATTCTTCTACAAAGAAATTTTCCTTAAGGGAGGTTACTTTATTTTTTGGAGTTTAAGTACTGAGAGGGTAGGGTGAGTACTTGTTTTTGAAGTCTAAAGGTAAACCAAATTATTTCTAGATTTGAGGAGAAAAAAAAGACAAGATTCAAATTATTAAGGGATTAAAGAGGGTAGAGCAAGTCTTCCTTTCTATTTTTTGTTTTTTGTTTTTGCTAGGCAGTGGGGTTAAGTGGCTTGCCCAAGGCCACACAGCTAAGTAATTATTAAGTGTCTGAGGCCGGAATTGAACTCAGGTACTCCTGAGTCCAGGGCTGGTGCAACCTAGCTGCCCCCCATAAATAAATTTTTTTTTTTTTAAATTTGTTTATAGACCTTCCAATAAGACTTTTTGGATTTGAGAGCAATTCATAATCATCTTTGAGGCTTCATTGTAGGCATTTTGTCACTGCTTTCCAAGAGTATCTAGCTAATCAATGCAAAGCACTTTAAACCCTGTTTGCATAATTATTCAGATTCATTTTTACCCCATCAGAGAGATAATTCTGAATCCTTCCTTATATGGTGGTCAATCAGCACAGTGTTGTATAATCTTTGTTAACACCTGACCTTGGGGAAGTGGAAACTTTGCAACTCTTGCTGGACATGGCTTTGGGAAAAAGGAAACCTCATTTAAACCATGAGGGAAACTTCACTCAGTTATAGTCCCACTCAAACCCTTTATGCAAAGTCTTCAAACAAAGACTAAATGATCACATATTAAGTAGGTAATAGAGTTATGGGTTGTACAACAGGGCATACTAGGTCCCTTCTTACCTTGTCCCAGATCATCTATGTTACTTTACATCTACTAAAGAACTCTAAATATAATTTTAGTACAAAGAGGAAGAAAAATAATTCCAGCACATGGTTATTCTGTTTTATCTACATTTACACTTACAGGATAAAATAGTTGTCCAACCAAGGAGAAATAGTAGGGTGTATGAAAACCTCCAAAAATAACTCTAGTTTAGGAATTAGGTAATAAATTTGATTTCTTGTCCTGAGTATAGCTGTTTGGGTTTAAAATAAGTTACTTCAAATCTCATAGGCTCTGTTTCCTGCTATGTAAAATGGAATTAATATTATGAACCATTTCTTTCATATATTTTTACTGAGGAAAACTCTTTATGCAAGTTTGAATGCAAATTATAATTAATAGTGGAGTTTCTTACACAATAAAGTGAAAATACTCAAATTATACATATTGTATCATATTATATATAAATTATACATATTCATTTGATCTAGATGGTATTTAAAAGTACAGGGATCAGGGCAGCTAAGTGGTGCAGTGGATAGAGCACTGCCTTGCAAAAACAAAAGTACAGGAATATCCTGAATGAAAGATTCCTGAATGAAAGTTATCTGCAATGTATTGTCTGAATATCTCCCTTCAGTAGGCTATTCAACACTCCCCCTAAGTAATGGGTCCAACATGATCCCAAAGAGAGAGTTCAGGGAGTTCCAGACTAATTATTTAAGTAGTTTAATAATCAAAGAGGAATACTCACATCAGGGCAATCTAGGGTGGTGGTTAGACTACATATTTTATTTTCCCCAAAGACTTCCCAACCCCCCTTTGTTATTATACTAAGAGAGGAGGAGTTAAACTGTATGTAGTGCATATTTATTGTTATTTATTCTGCACATCCCTGGGCTCAGGGTCCAGACACCTGAGTGCCATATCAGTACTGTTTTGGCCACAGTCACAGGCATGTGAGACCTTGTATTGATCACTGTGGTCATGTCTCAGTCAATATATTTTATTCTGACTTTCATTAATCTTGGTTTACATGAGTCATAATTTGTTTTTTTGGATAGAGGCTCCATATTATTCTTATTGTTTATTATTATCATCATCATCATCATCATCATCATTAAAATTATAACTTTTACTACTAGAGACATTTGCAAGGAAATTCACATTATTCCTGATTTATGGGATCCACATTATGGCTTTCACCATAGGGATGCCACATGCAAACACATGCAAATTAGATGTTTAGAAAAAAACTAAGAAAACTAAGAAAAAAGCTAAGAAAGGTGCTTTTTCCCGCACAGTCACAAAGTTATTATTTTATTATGAACCAAGGTCATCCTAATATAAAGATTGTTCTTCTCTCTTCTGAACTATTGACTATTATGGGATCATTCTGTAACTGAAAAATATTATAACTTAAATAGTAACTTAGTTTTCTCCCTAAGTATTTTCAGAGCTTTATATGTTTATAAACACAAAATAAAGCTCAAATCTTTAATTTTTCCCTTTCTATTTCAAATGCCACCTCCCTAGTCCATAAATAGATTTTACTCTTGGATTATTTTAATTATTTCTGAACTTATTCCAGTCTATAACCAGGTTTCCCTTCATTCTATCCTTTACTTCACTACTAGTAAATAATACAATCATAGACTTAGACTAGAATTATCAAAGAGAATGTTTACTCCAATGCTTTCATTTTGCTGATGAAGGAATTAAAACTAAGAGGGGTGAGATGATTACCCTGATCACAAAAGTAGGAAATAACAGAGATAGAATTTAAGTCTAAATTTTTTTATTCCTCATCCAACATTCTTTCACCAAAATCTTAACGGTAACATATATTCTAACATTCCAAATTATTTTTTAAATTAATTTATTTCTTGTCATCCATTTTTAATGCATATAACATTCCAATTTCTAATAGTTTTGAATATTTCACCATTTCCTATAACATAAAATAGAAATATTTGACACATAGTAAGAGCTTAATAAATGCTTACTGATTCAGAATGAGTTTCTCCCACTTCAGAAGCTATGACCATTCTGTATTACAATTGTTTTAGCTCCTTAAACTCAAAACTTGTTTTCTCAAATAATTCATCAGTGTTTCAAAAATTGTTTTTCCTACATGCATATATATACTATCTCCTTCACATGAAAGATCTCTCTTGATCCTCTCCACTTTTCCAAATCCCACATATATTTTCCAAATTCATTTAAAATTGCTTTTTCTCCAGGGATTGAATTCAAATCAACTATAATCATATCTGAACCCTGATAATTTTGTCTGTATTATTTGTTTTAACATATGGGCATGTTCAGATTTATAATTATATGCTATTTGTTAGATCTTAATCTCTAATTCAGTGGATTTGGTTCAACCCTTTGGTTTCTCTCCAATAATAAATAATTCTGATTCATTAGCCCTGGCCCTCAGAAACAAAATCTGGAAATCTCTTAAGGGATTCACAGACTCCAACTAACACTAAGGTTAACAACAATTAAAATTACCAAAATAAGTTTGTTGAGGTTATTAAGGGTCACAAAAGGGAAGTTTCTCTAAGCCCCTAGATAAGCAATTAGGAAATAAAAAAAATCCTCATATATTACATTTAAAAACTCATAAGTTTGAGATACTTCTCAGATTCTGGTGGGTCTTTTTTTGAACCAAGGCTTAACAATGACTTGTTTGCTCTAATATTCATGGGTTTATCCCAGTAGCAGTGTTCAGGTCCATTTTTCTAACAATACTCTATTCTCACTCCTGCACTCTTTCAATATGGCTCTGGAAGCCTGCACAACATGCCTGACCCTCCTTTTCATCTATTATTAGCTACTTCTACATAGCTACCAAACCAGAAGTTGCTATTCTATATTTCTGTGGACTTGCTCCTAGCCTTTTCCAGAGGAATGAAAAAAATGGCTTTATTCTTCTAATCAGTGTGTTCCTGTCATTTTTTTCTCCCTAATTAAAAATGTGTAGTTGATACAAATTACACCATGTACATAAATTTCATCTGGAGGTACAGATTATAATACAGATATCATGTTATCATTTGTTTCCTGCTGCTACCAACTTAGCCCAAACTATTATGGATTTCATTGTTAGATTATGTGAAAAAACTTTAAACAAGTTCATAGCTCTAGGCTTCTCTTTCCTAAATTAGAACCTTCTTGAGATTTCCTGACTCACGTTGTTTTAAGCCTATTCCATTCTGTCTTTTCTAGATTGTCCATACTAGTATCCCTTTCCTTCTAATCTTCAATATCTCTCTATCCACTTGTTCTTTCCCTAGGTCTGCAAATGAGCTAAATATACATTCAAACTAACAAAATTTTCATTAGATATTGCCATACTATTGTGGCTATTATCTAAAATCTTTCATCATTTTCAGCCAAACACTTTGAAAAAATCATCTATCAACGAATATCTCCATTTCATTTCTTTGCTTCTATATTCTTTGCAAACTATTGGTATCATATTTACTTCTATCATAATCTCTGTCTCTACAAGTATCTATATTTTTAATCACTTTGTAACAATGACTATTATAGTTGCATTGACTTAAGGCCAATTATATTTATCTTTCCTGCCCAAGATTTTTTAGCACCCTTAGGATGTTGGAGAGATCTCTCTTCTCAGTCAATGTATCTAGTCACAAATAGTTATGCTCACCCAAATTTTAAAGGTTCCCAGGTTCCAATATCATTTAAACACTTCATTATCATAGTAGTTTTTAACCAAAGAATATTTAGTTCAAAAGTATAGCAAAAATGAATATACAATCACTGCCTCTCCATACCTAGTGGAATGTAATCCTCTCAAATTTAGGGAAGGAAAGGAGATTAGGTTGAGAATTAGGCTGCAGGAGTCCCACCAAGGTCCAAGTCTAATTTTATATTCATCTTAGCCCCCCTCCCCCCCCCCCGTAATGATATCGTGATACCGTGGTTTCTTAAAGTCTCTCTGCTAGACTGGTTACAACATCTGGTCTGGAATCTGCAGAGGGGGATGGGTGGGGGGGTGAGGGTGGGTAGGGCTCTGGGACTTCCTTCACATTTCCTAGAATCAAAACAATCAAAATAAAACTAAAACCTCTTAAAGCTACAGAACATAAAAGAGAAAGGAGGTCCCTTCTCCTGCCAGCTTACTCATTTGACACTTGAGATTTCATCACTGGATATTACCAGAGAGACTGAATATGACACCCTGAAATATATTGAAAGGTTTAGGCAGTTCTAGCTCTGCATTCCACTGAAGGAGGGTATTCCCATCCACATGGCAACCAATACAGAGGCTTCTTTGTCTTCTTTGGAAAGTTTCTCTGAAAAGTAGGTACATGACATCTTCTACATGGGTTATTGCTGAAACCTATCTAGGCTGTTGCTGGAATTTCACAACATCATATCATTGCATATCTGAATACAGATGATTCTCAGAGCTAACTACAATATCCTGACCTAATTTTTCTTTAGATCTCCAATCTTGCATTTTTTTACTGTCTTTCAGACATCTCAAAATTATGCAGACTTTTTAACCTTAACACCTCCAAAAAGGAGTTTATCAATTTTGTTTCTAAACCTTCTCCACTCTTACTTTCCCTATTACTAAAGAGTGTAACATCATCCTTCTAGTCCTTTAGGATAATAATTTAGAAGTAATTCTTAATTTCCCACTATTTCTTATCCCTTCTCCAAATTGTTAAAGTCATTAGAAGAAAAAATATAACTGGAGAATAGGTCTCTATGAAGAGAATAAAGAAAATGAAAGATAAATAAGCAATCATTTCTTAAATACTGTCCTCATGAAAAGGTGGGAATCAATCTAGTGCTTTCTAAGCCCTCACTGTCCAGGAACTGTTGAATTGTCTTCTAAGCAGCTATCAAGGGACAGAATCTGCTTCAAAAATATTAGCAAGATTGAATATCACTGATGATCCCTGACTTACACACATTAACTTACAATCACAGAGAAAGAAAAATAGATGAGTAAATGACCCCTGTAGATTTATTTTAAAAATATGTTCACATAGAATTGATTTTACACATGATATTCTAGAAACTTTTCTTTATGATAAAGGGGACATTGATCCCTTTTCCACAGAGCTCACATAACCTTTGACTACGTTCACTCATACTGCAAATAATATTCAATCGCAGCTTATTTTCTCCTCCTATTGAAGCACTTATCAGATCTCTGTTGAATTCCTGTTATTATTCCATAATAGCCTTTCTCTGACTTGACCTCTAGTTGATTTGAAAACTTGAAGTTTGAACTTCTGCTCTTTACTAAAACCTAGACATTTTGGAATTGAGGAGGTTTTGCTGTTCCTGTATGAACTCTTAATCCAAATGTGAGTCAGAATCGTTAATGTAATAAAGCCTGATAATACTGTAGTTAAACGAAAAGGTGATTGTGGGAATTGAATAGGGCACTGCAATAGGGGGTTTGTTTGTTTGTTTGTTTGTTTGTTTGATAGAAACACGATATTACATTTTAAATTAGAAATCCAGGATTATTCAGAGACATCTGGGATATGAGGATGCTGTGGGTTCTCTCATAATATCTTGACACTAAGTAGGTTATCAGTGTTAATCACCTCTACAAGCTTTTACAATGAATTGGAAAGAAGATAAAATAGGTAAGCTTTAGAGAGTTTCAAATACTTTCTGAAATATTTTAAAAGAAATGAGGTCAGTATGAATTAAGGAAGTGAATAAATATGATTAATAATCAGGAATCCTCAGGTGTATCTGCCCATGAAATGAATCTAGTTAACCAAAGAATTTCTAAACAACAGATAATTGTTTTATGTAATTACATCTAAGGGATAGGTCCTCATTTTCCTCAATACTATGTAAACTTATCTGAATATTCCTATTCTTCCTATCATGCTATAACTGATAAATCTTTGCATACATTTATCACTATATAATTGAATATAAAATATTAATAATATTTTGTTAAATATTCAAAGTATTTTTATGTACAAATACATGAATCTAGGATCATATCCTTTTGAACATTTTCTCCAATAAAGCAGATTGCCAACTATTCATGTTTGCCCATCATTGTCTATCCATAATTTCAACACAGGGAACTATCTACCATGCAGGAAACTTCCTTGTTTTCATTTTACAGCACAAGGTTACCAGGAGAGCTCTCATATTATTGAGCTTTCAAGCTGTTCATCTGGTTTTCCTTGATTTTGCTGCAAAAAAAACTCATATTCTCATCCTATTATACATTTCTCTAGTGACATGTTTGATACTTCAAAGTTCCTTATTGGTTAACAGCTTCCTCATTCAAAATTTACCTTCAGTATTACCCTCTAGGTGATTTTTGTTGTTATAAATATTTGTATATACATATAACATTCTTATTTATATCTAATATATAGCTTTTGGTTTTTTTAAAGATGAATCTGTGTTTCCAGGAAAATTTTTGAGATAACAAAAAAATTTGTTTTTTTCTAAATGTAATCTAAACCACTCTCCTTTTATAATCAGTTCTGGGACCAATTAAATGGCTTTACTGCCTGATACATATCTTTTGTAGATATAGAAATAAAAAAGTAGATTATAGAACAAGGTATTAGAAGTTTAGATGATTATATATGTATACATTCATATGAATATATATATATATATGTGTGTGTGTGTGTGTGTGTGTTTCTGTGTATAAAATTATAGGTATGGAAAACATGGGTACAGAGAGAGTTTACTAGGGAAAAAGAACCATTTCCATATATTTTTTTTTCATTTTCCAATTTTTTTTTCAAATCTACTGTGGGATTTGGTCAAGATATAAGAGAGAAGTCCTGGACTTGCTTAAACTTTCACAAATTTCCATCAGAAGCAACATTAAATCAAACCTTGAAAATTCTTGAGCAATAGAATCCACAAAGAAACAGACTGAAATGATTTTCTAGTCTTGGAGATCTTGGAGGGATCTTGGAAAAGGTTTGTCTCACTTGAATAGAGAATGAGAGTGGAGTTCAGCAACAGAAGCTTCTGGACAAGCCAATAGGAGCTTCTTACAGATCAGAAATTGGGATCCCACATTCCTGGTTCAGCAGGTCAGGGACAGAGGAGCTTAGTTGTGAGAAGTCTCCAGGAATGTTGCAGAACACAAATTATAAGCCCCTGAAACCCAGCAAATAGCTTTTTTTTTTTTTTTTTTAGGTATTTTAATTGCAAGGCAAATAGGGTTAAGTGGCTTGCCCAAGACCACACATCTAGGTAATTAAGTGTCTGAGACTGGTTTTGAACCCAAGTCCTCCTGACTCCAGTGCCGGTGCTTTATCCATCAGCAAATAGCTTTAACTATACTAGGCAATCCCACTTCAGTGGATAAGTTGTTAGCCCTTTAGGTTCCAGATCAGGGTTGAAACAAGGATGCCCACTATCACCACTATTATTCAGTAATGCACTATTAATGTGAGTTTTAATTTAAAAAGAAATGAAAGGAATCAGATTAGTTTATGAGGGAAAAAAATCACTCTTTTCAGATACTATGATGGTAGACTTAGAAAATTCTAGAGATACTAAAAAAACTACTTCAACCAATCAACAAATTTAGGAAAATTGAAAGTTATAAAATGAACCTATATAAATCATTAGTGTTTCTATATATTAACATCAAAGCCTAACATCAAGACATGGAGAAATTCTACTTACAATAACTATAGAAAATATTAAAATAGTTGAGTGTTACCTAAATCCTAGGAATTCTATGAATAAATTCATAAATTCTGCTTCACACAAATAAAGTCAAATCTAAACAAATGGAAAAATATATATTGTACATGGGTAGACTGAGCAAAATAATAAAAATGACAATTCAATGTAAATTAATTTATTTATTCAGTTTCAATCAAACTTCCAAAAAAATGGACAAGAATATCAAGGAAATTAATGGGGGGGAGGTGGCTGAGCATTCCTAGATCTAAAACTGTAATATAGAAATCATTAAAAATATTTGGTAGTTAAAATTATTTGGTATGGTAGATCACTAAAATAGGCTCGATACATAAGACACAGTAGAAAGTGACTATTGTTATCTGTTATTTGATAAACATAAAGATTATAATTCCCTATTTGAGAATAACTGCTGGGAAAACTGGAAAATAGTATGACAAAAACTAATCATAGACCAATATCTTATATTCTTTATCATGATAAGGTTAGAATGGGTATATGATTTTGACAGAAAGGATGATACCATCTTAGTATGATTGATTCCTTACATAACCATTTTTTTTTTAGTTTTGCAAGGCAATGGGTTTAAGCAAATTGCCCAAGGTCACACAGTTAGGTAATTATTAAATGTATGACACCTGATTTAAACTCAGGTCCTCCTAACTCTAGGGCCAGTGCTCTAGCCATTGTGCTACCTAGCTGCCCCTTACATAACCATTTTTTAAAATTGTCCTAAATATTCACATTCTGATTCCTGATTAATCATTTCAAATAAGGATATATGAAAATATTCCTAGAAGTGATTTGCAACCATCATACAGAGTTTGGCTTCACCATCCACACAAAAAAAGACAAGTGAATAAAATAAATGTTTCACAACTTTATCTTTATCCATATTATATATTATTCTGCATCACCCCATCTTCTAAAGTTCCTTCAGATGTCTTTCTTTTTGCCTCGCCTATATGATACTTCAGTTTCTTCAATATGATTTTACATTTGTCATCCTCATTGTCTAGAATGTATTCCTTGCATATTTCATTTCCTTGCTATATTCTTCATGAATTATTTACTAATTCCCACAATTACCTTCAATCCCTAATTACTACATTTTTATACATTTAAATTTGTATCTTCTGTACAAATATGCAAAAATATATTGCATTTCTTCAAGTACATGTATGCATACATGTTTATATAGGTGTATATAATTTGCATACTTGTATACATTATAATGTACACAATATGCCATATTATATTAAACACATATATTCACAATGCAAACACATGTGCAAATATATGTGTATACATATATATTTCTCATTTTTATATTGTGAGCTTGTTGAGAGCTTGTATAGATCATTAGTTTGTAATCTAAATTCTTGATACATATTAATAAATTAATTTTGATTGATTCATTAGGCTATGCATTCTTATGAATAACTGATGGAGTCTGTTAATCCATCAGTGTTTATAAATATAAAAAACATATAATATGTGCTTGCATATAATTCACATATCCTATTTATGGACAGATTTTATTGGCTGCCTCTCTGAATGTTTATCATTCTGACAGTCCCTGCTTCCAAGGAGCTTGCATTCTAAATGTAGGATAAATATATGAAGGATAATTTAGATCATGCCAATGAAATAAGCAGGTGGTATTTAGGTTCTGACAAGGAGAAGTAGAAGGCAAAGGACAAGACCCCAAGTAGTTAAACAAACCATGACAATATGCAGAATAAACTTTTGTCAAGAAATGCTAAATTTCTTACAAAATAAAACACTTCGAATTAAAAATGCTTGAAAATAATTGTTTAAATATTTTTTTTCTTTAAAATGATAAGAAATTGGGGTATCTAGGTGGTGCAGTGGGTAGAGTACTGGCCCTGGAATCAGAAGTACCTGAGTTTAAATCTGGCCTCAGACAATAATGCCCAGTTGTGTGGTCTTGGTTAAGCCACTTAAGCCCACTGCCTCGGGAAAAAATATATATATACATAATAAAATCATAAGAAGCATCTTCCTAAAACTATCAGCAAGCAGTAATTGTGGTGGGGATTGGTTAGAAACATTCCCACTAAGATCAGGAATAAAACAAGGATGTCTATTATAACCAATATTATTCAATATTGTATTAGAAATGCAATAGAAATGAGAAGAAAAAGACTTTAGAGGATTCAGAATGGTCAATAACGTAATAAATCTATTTCATTTTGGAGATAATATGCTGATATATTTGGAAAATTAAAGAGATTCAAAGATAGTTGAAAAAATTACTTTAACTAAGTAAAATTGACATAAACCCCACAAAAATCATCAACATTTCTACATCTTACCAACAAAACCATGTAAGAAGAGATAAGAGATAGCCCTTTAAAAAACCCCATAAAAAATCATAAAATACCTGGGAGAATACCCTGTAAGACAAATCCAGTAACTACATGAACATGATTATAAAACATTTTTATACAAATAAAGTTAGAGGGAAAATGGAGAAGCAGTATTAACAGGAGAATTAATAATATAAATATGACATCTACCTATATTAATTATTTAATGTCATCCCAATTAAATTACACCAAAAACATTTTATTGAGCTGGAAAACATAACAAAATTCATTTGGAAAGGCAAATGGTCAAAATATCAAAGGAAAAAATATATAAGACAAGACTTTTATTTATACCAGATCCTAAACTGTAACTATCTGGTACTGGTAAGGAAATGGTTTGGTGAATAAGAGTAGACATACAGTACACTTTAGTAAATGATTATAGTAATCTTATTTTTGCTAAATGAAAAGATTTAAGATTTTGAGATAATTCATTATGTGATTAAAAAATTAAAATTGGAAAGCATTCTGGCAGAAATTAGGGGGTAGAACAATAGTTTATACTATTTACCAAGGTCAGGTGAAAATGGATACATTGCCTGGATATAAAAGAATTTATAATGATCAAGTAAAATATTGTCTATCAAACTAATGGATAAGAGGAAAATTTATGAATAACTAAGAGATCAAGAGTTTTCTGTGATGCAAAATGGACAATTTTGATTATATTAAATGAAAAAAAGATTTGTAAAAATAAAACCAATGTACTCATGAATAGGAGGAAAGCAGAAATTTGGGATGGGAGGTAATTTTATAGAAGATTTCTTAGATAATGGTTTCATATCTCAACTATATAGTGCATATGTATGGACAATTTTTAGATGAAGAAATCAAAGCTATATATAGTTACATAAAAATGTGATAATCATTATTGATTAGAAAAATGCAAATTAAAATAACTTTGAGATATCTTCTCACTACCATCAGATGGGTTAAAAGAATCCAAAGACTTATAAACTGGGTCCATCCTTTGACACAGCAATACCATTATTAGGTCTTTTTTTCCAAGGTGATTAGAGGAAAAGGAAAAGAACCCATATCATCTAAAATATATTTAGCAACTCTCTTTTTGATGATAAAAAAGTGGAGATTGCCAGGATGGACATCAATTGGGGAATGGCTAAATCATTTGTGTTATATAATTGTGATGGAACACTACTGTGCTGTAAGAAATGATTAGCTCATTGATTTTATAAAAACACATGAAAAGGATTGCATGAAATAATGAAGACTGCAGTGAGTAGAATCAAGATAATATTATCTACAGTAACAGTAATATTGATTGAAGAATAGCTAAAATGTGAAGAATGACCAAGGCATTCAGGTATACAAATATTCAGATCAAATACAAAGAATCAATAAAGGAAGATACTTTCCACCTCCAAAGAAAGAACTGATAGATGTATGCATAGGGTGGTTTCACACACACACACACACACACACACACAAACAGATACACAGACTAGTGTGCAGTGGGCAGGAAAAGGAGAGGAGGCAGTTCATAAATAAAAATGTAACAGAAAATAAACTAAAATATAAAAAATAGAAGTAATGTCAAGGTAAATTCTTTCTGATGAAAAGAAAATTCAATCCAAAGTTGAGAACTGAGTTGGAGTCTGGAATAGTGCTAGCAAACATGGATATGATCACATCCATGTGAAAGTGAGCACCTGGAACTTGGGAATGGCACTGGGAATGGAGAATATTGAGTAGATAAAGATTAGGTTAGGGAAAGAAAAACTCATCTTCCCACTGTCATATTTGCCAAAATATGTTAATCATAATTTTAAGTGTCCTTGTATAGGCTTTAGTGTTGACAATTTATGATATGATGTGAAATAGGAATCATTTTATATATTCTGTTCTTATCAACTTCTGATTTCAAGCTGTCAAAATCTAAACTATATTCTGGGGAAAAGAAAAAGAAAAAAAATCATTAGAATATGTGTGAACATAGCATTTTTTTCTCCCTGTACACTACTCTTGCATTTATAGGTTGTACTTTTTTTTATTTGACTAATGCAATGGATAGCCATAATAATGATAATGATAATAGTTTATTTATATATGACACTTTACAAAACTTTTTTTTTCTAGAGACATGCTATGAGTTAGGTCGTTTCAGGCTCCTGAACTTCATTTTACAAAGGAAGGAAGGTGTCAATCTCAGAAAAATTAAAGCATTTTGCTTGATCATTGATCTCATTTCCAAAAATCACTGATGGATTTTTATATGTCTCTTAACTCACACTCAGATCTTCTTTGCACTGTGTCACCTTGGTATTCCTTAAACAGTTTATTAAGATTCTGTAATATACTTATACTATGAGCTTTAGCCCATTAGGATTCTAATTAGAGTGAAGAGTTAGAAAACGGAGTTTCTGATACATACCTACAAGGTAGTTTTAAGTCAGTAATCAGGCAGAATTTATGTTGAAACAGTAGATGTCTTGGAATAAGTAATTCAGAGGCTTTTTATAAGGCTAATATGATAGCCTTGAGGTTGCTGTTGATCAAGATGATGAAATTATGTGCTAGGGATTATTATTCCTAAACTTCTGGAGTAGAAAAAAAATCTTAGTGGAGACAAATATCATAATATCTTATGAGAATATTAAATTTTTTTCAGAAAATAATGGTCTCTGTTTCACACACTCTCTGTATACATGTATGTATGTGGATGAAAGAAATCTCTAATACCTCAAATTACTCATGGTATTTTGCCTGGCTCTTTTTTCTTCTTTCACATAATATTTGCATAGTTCTCACTATTACTATCCTGAAGACTTACTTTGAACTCCTAGAAGGCAGGCCTATCACTTAATTATTTTTTTTTCTTTGCTGTATAGCACAATTGCTCGGTGAGTAGTTAGGCGGTATAGTGAATAGAGTATAAGTCTTAAAATCAGAAGGATCTGAATCCAAATATAGATGCAGACACTTTCAAAGGTATGTGACCTTTGTCAATTCTCTTAGCCCTGTTTGCTTTAGTTCTTCTTCAGTAAAATGAACTGGAGAAGGAAATGACAAACCACATCAGTATCTTTGCCAAGAAGACCCCAAATAAGGTCATGAAAAGTCAGACACCTAAAAAGACTCAACAACAAAAGCAATGCATGATAGGTCCCCAATAAATGTTTGTTGAATTGAATGAAGGGAAGGGAGGAGGGAATAGAGAACATTTTCTTAGAGATTATATGCTCTAGACTAGAAAGGGATCATAAGATGTATTCTGACTCCTCTTAAATTTGAGAAAACTGAGCTCAAAGGAGTGATATGATTTGCCTAATATCAAACTTCAAGTAGGGGGGGATAAATATGAAAAGTTTCATGTAGTAAATTGAGATCTAGTACATTTCTCATTATGTCTACTATTATTCAGGGGTTGAAAGTCTAGTGAATGTTCTCTTCTTCAAAGACTGCTACAGTGAATAGAAAACAGAATATATTTAAGTTCAAATTTGACTTTTTATCATCACCAATTACATGATCCTGGAGAAATCATTTAACTCTTATTTGTTTCAGTTTCTTTGACTGTAAAAAGGGATAATATTATCACTCACCTTTGAGAGTTGTTGTGATAATAAAATTAAATATTTGTAAAGCACTTGGTACATGGTTAGCATTAATAAATGCTTATTTCCCTCCCTCCTTTATAATAACTCTGTGAGATTAAAAGTTTAAGTGGTAGTTATTATCTCATTTATAGATGCAGTAGTCAATTTTAACTTCTTAAGTAGCTGAATTGGGAACAGCATACTGCATGGGAGAGCTGAATAAGAAGGGAAAATGTCAAATGATCAGAAATATGAATGTCTTGCATTAGATGTTGCTTTTTAAGGCGTTCCTAGGAGAACCTAATAATTTTAAAATGACTTGCCAATATTCCCCCACTGAATTAGTGCAAGAGTTAGAATTCAAACTTATATATTCCCTTACTTTAGGATCTATACTCTTTCCACTCTCCCACTATGCTTATTGGGAAGAGAGAGAAGTTTGGGGCCAAACTGGTATTGATAAATGCCACAAGGTCATGGGGAAGAGAGGAACTACAAATAGTGTCAACATGGATAACCTAGCAGCTGTCTAAACTATTTCCATTTGGAAAAACTCTGGGTCAGTGTGCCCTGCATAGAAAAGTAACCTCAGACTAAGATCCAGTTTAAAAGGTTAATATGATATTTATGGCCACGTATCTCCTTTCTCTTTCTGTCCTCAAATACACAAAGACACTCACAACCCTGCTGCCTGAGAACCTAAACAAATCTGTATGTTTAATGACTTGAAAATACTTGGGGCTTATGTGCACATGTACTTAGTTCTTCAGAATGTGATTATTGGACCATGGCAAGAGAATACAAGGGAAGGAACACTAGTTCTAACGACAAGAGAATCTGGGTTCAAATCCTTTTTATGAGGCCAATTGCCTGTATAACCATAGGTCAATTGCTTCATATCCCTGGGATTCAGTTTCTTCATTTCTAAAATGAAAGGGTTGAATGACTCTAAGACCACTTCCAGCTCTAGATCAACAGTCCCATGATTTAACTTTTTTTTATTTGGTTTAGTTTACTACCCTTTAAATTACTTTTAGCATTCAATTTGCAGGGATAATCAAAGGCATGTTACAGGTTCAAAATTACTTTAAAAGTAGTGTCTAGGGGCAGCTAGGTTGCACAATGAATAGAGCACTGGCCCTGGACTCAGGAGTGCCTGAGTTCAAATCCAGCCTCAGACAATAATTACCTAGCTGTGTGGCCTTGGGCAAGCCACTTAACCCTATTTCCTAAAAAGTAGTGTCTATCCCTCATTTATCTCTTCTAAATTTATTTTTTGCCCTATTGCCCTTTACTAATTGTGAAGAAGCAAAAATTACATGCTTCATTAGGAGCCTCCCCAGGGATTGTGTTGTAGCCTTCACTTAGGAGAGAGTACCAATCTTTGGATCAACTTCTTTTTTGGTCATTAATGTTCTCCATACATGATAAGAGATCTGGCACACTTCCAGTACACGTAATTACATTATGCCAGTTTGACATTTCATCTTATTTACAATTAAATATAACAATATTCATTACTTTTAGAATCAGTTCCCCAAGTTCCAGCTTATGGTTGTTCTTTCTATTTTGTAATTCACTTTAGTGACAGGCAATGTTTGCAATGTCTCTGGATCTAATATAAATGCAAATTATAGTTATTATTAGCACTGGTCTGACATTATGCCATTTAAAAAGGACTCACAACCCCTTGTCACCTCCTCATGAACTTTGCAAAATTGACTTAAACAGTTTTTCGATTTTACCTTAGGAAGAAAATAAATGATAACAGGACATCATATGATTATGGAAGTCTGTAAGCACCTTAATAGCACTATCCATTTGATGGATTGAGGCTAGTATGCTTCTACATAAAAAATATAAAACAAACATCTCTCTAAAAGTAAACAAGATATACACGTGAAAGAAAGCTTTTATTGTGATGGCTGAGAAGACAAAGAAGTAAGCATGCCTCCTTAAATTCAAGTTTTGGTGCTTTCATCACTATGGTTACCCCACCATCGCCTTGCTCCACACTTAGCTAAAAACATCTTAGTAAGTTTCTACCTCTAGTTCTCGATTATAATGATCATCATTCCCTACTGATCACCATGCCAGTGATAGACATCTGAAAACATAGATAAGCTCATTCTTAAGCAATAGCTATGAAGTTTGGTATTGGAGATGTACATACGCTTTCTGAGCTCAGTAAGACCTGCTCAGGCAAAAATAATAGTTTACTTTGGTGTTATAAATACATTAATATAAAAACAACAATATAATAATGTTACATAATGTGAACAGAGGATATAAATGATAAGAGGGATGAGTGAGAGGGAGGAGGGAGATGAGAAAGAGGGATAAGAGGAAAGGAAAGGAAGAAAGAGTAGAAAGAGAGAGAGAGAGAGAGAGAGAGAGAGAGAGAGAGAGAAAAGGAGAGGTAAAGAGTGGGTAACAAAAGGAGGGGAGGGAAAGAGGAGAGGCAGAGGAAGAAAAATGTAATTTATATTCAGCCACTCCAAAATTTCAAGGTCCATGACCATCTCCTTCCCTCCCTTCTTCTCACCTTCTCTCCTTCCTTCCTTCCTTCCTTCCTTCCTTCCTTCCTTCCTTCCTTCCTTCCTTCCTTCCTTCCTTCCTTCCTCCTTTTTCTGTACTCTATTGTCATCTTGTGAATTTTAGCCTTATCTGCTACAATTAAATAATATTTTCTGAATATCATTAACATGTCTCCTAACAATTTCTCCTTCTAGCCAACTCATTGTTTTTTCACTATTGTTTCTTGTTTGATAATCTATTATTGAACAGATAAAAAAAAATAACTGAAGAACCTCAAATTTCCATCTCAAAGGCTTCCTGTGCCTATGTCTATATGTCCAAATATATTTATCTATATCCGTAGCTGTGACTGTATCTATAGCTGAAACTATAGCTCTCTCTCTTTCTGTCTCTCTGTATCTCTGTCTCAGTCTTTGTCTCTGTTTCAGTCTCTGACTCTCTCAAAGTTCACAACCCAGTGAAGGCAGTTTTGAGGGGAAACTTTATATCTCTAAATGTCTATACAAATAAAATAGAGAAAGAGGAGATCAATAAATTAGGTATGAAACTAAAAGAACTAGAAAAAGAACAAATTAAACATTCCCCCAAATAAATACCAAATTAGAAATTCTGAAAACCAAGGAAGAGATAAATAAAATTGAAAGCAAGAAAACCATTTATATCACAAATAAAACTGAGTTGGTTTTATGAAAAATCCAGTAAAATAGACAAACTTTTGTTTAATCAGATTTAAAAAAGAAAGAAGATAACCAAATTACCAATATCAAAAATGAAAGGGTGAACTAACCACCAATGATGAGGAAATTAAAGAGATATTTTGGAGCTACTTTGCCGAACTGTATGCCCATAAATTTGATAACTTGAGTGAAATGGATGAATAATTACAAAAATATAGACTGCCCAGATTAATAGAAGAGGGAATAAAATACTTAAATAATACCATTTCAGAAAAAGAAATTGAAGAAAACATCAATAAACTCTCTAAGAAAAAGTCTCCAAGTCCAGTTGGATTTACAAGTGAATTCTACCAAACATTAATTCCTATTGTACATAAACTATTTTTAAAAATAGGAAAGGATGTAGTTCTGCCAAACTCCTTTTATGACACCAACATAGTTCTGATACCTAAATCAGAAAGAACCAAAACAAAGAAAATTATAGTGTAGATAGTATGTGGTATAGTGAATATAGTAAAACAATAGAAACTTTAGGAATAAATATAAGTTTTCTTTTAAAATAATGAATAGCATCTATCTAAAACCATCAACAAATATTATAATGGGAATAAACTAGGAGCAAGAGACAGAAAGAGAAATTCCATTTAAAATACATGTAGATAATATTAAATACTTGGAAATCTGTCTCCCAAGACAAACCCAGAAACTGTATGAGTACAATTACAAAGCACTCCTTACCCAAATAAAGTCAGATCTAAATAATTGGAACATTTTCAAATGCTCAAGGTTAGGTCAAGATAATATAATAAAAAGGACAATTATACTTAAATTAATTTACATATTCAGTGCCATACCAATCAAATTTCCAAATAACTACTTTAATGAGTTAAAAAAAAATTCATCTGGAGCAACAAAAGTGTAAGAATAGCAAGCAAACTGATGAATAAAAAAATGTAAAGGAAGGTAGTCTAGCTATACCAGACCTAAATCTATACTATAAGGCAGCAGTCATCAAAACTTCCTGGTACTGTTTAAGAAATAGAGTACTGTATTAGTGGATTTGTATAAGTTCAAAAGAAACCGCACTAAATGACTACAGTTATCTACTATTTGACAAGCCCAAAGATGACAGCTTCTGATTCACTATTTGAAAAAAAATGTTAGTCAAACATGAATATAGTATGGCAAAAACTAGGAATAGATCCACATCTCACACCCAATAACAAAATAAGGTCAAAATGGGTACAGGATTTAGACATAAAGACCAATACCATAAATAAATTAAAAGAACAAAAAAATTATCTATCCGATGTATGGAAAAGGGAATAAATCTATGACCAAATAAAAATTGGAGCACATTATAAACTGCAAAATGAATGATTGTGACTATATTAAATTAAAAATGTTTTGCACTAATAAAATAAATGTTGCCAAACTAGAAGGAAAGCAGAAAGCTGTGAAACAATCTTCACAACTAGGATTTCTGATAAAAGTTTCATTTTTACATAGATAGAAAGAATTGCATTAAATTTATAAGATCAGAAGACTTTCCCCAATTGATAAATGATCAAAGGATAGAAACAACTTCTTCAAATGAAGAAATTAAAATTATATATAATCATATGAAAAAATGTTCCAAAACACTATTGATTAGAGAAATGAAAATTCAAACAACAATGAGATATCATCTCACACCTATGAGATTAGCCAAGATGAGAAAAAGGGAAGATGATCAATGTTGGAGAGGTTGTGGGAGGATTGGACATTGAAGCATTGCTGGTGGAGTTGTGAATGGATCTAACCTTTCTGGACAGCAATATGGAACTATGCCTAAAAAGCAATAAAACAGTTTATATTCTTTGACCCAGCAATTCCAATTCTAGGTCTATATCTGGAAGAAATTATAGAAAAAGGGAAAAAATCCTATATGTTCCAAAATATTCATAGCAGTTCTTTTTGTAGTGACAAATGATCGGAAATTGAGGGGATGCCCATCAATTGAGGAATGGCTAAACAAATTATGATATACAAATACTATGGAATACTATTGTTCTATAAGAAACAGTAAATGATATGACTCTAGAGATGCATGGAATGACTCATGGGATCGATGCTGAGTGAAGGGAGTAATACCAAGAGTACACATCAACAACATTGTGAGATGAACAACCTTGATGAAAGCAGCTTCTCTCGGAAGTTCAGAAAGCTAGAACAACTGTATTTGACCGGCTATGGACTATATTATCCCCATCCAGAGGAAGAAATACAAAAACATACACATACATACACAAAAACAACCCTTCTGAATCTGATAAACACTTTATAAAAATTATCTCATGTATCTTTCCCTTCATCCTAATTCCTCATGCAGAAAATTACTAATTTGTAAACATGTTTATCAAAATTTATATGTAAAATGTTCCCTATTGATAGGAGGGTGGTAGGAAGGGAGGGTGGAGGGAAATTTTGTAACCTGGAAATATGCATGTATATATGAATAATAAATAAATAAAATTTTAAAAAATAAAATAAAGCAACTAAAATAAAGGTTCACAACTCAGGAATGATCCTTAACTACTACTCCATGTATTTATCAAATTAATTTTTTTTTTAATTTTACATACTTAAAATCACTTTCATCTTCCTATAGAAGATATTTCATCTTCCTACAGAAAAAATATCCAGCCTGGTTCAAACATTCCTCCATTGTCTTTGCCATATTATTGAATGGCATTTTATTGGTTTCCCTTTTTCTTTCTTTTTTTAATTTTTAATTAATTAATTTATTTACTTTCATTCATTTGTACATGCATATTTCCAAGTTAAAAAATTTCCCTTCACCCTCCCTTCCCACCCCCATCTGGTGTCCTTTTTTCTAGCCTCTCACTTCATTGATTCTTTCCCCCATCTAAAGGTATAATTGATATTCCTAAAATACAGTTTTGACCATTTCATTGAATTACTC
This sequence comes from Macrotis lagotis, assembly GCF_037893015.1. Lineage (NCBI taxonomy): Eukaryota > Metazoa > Chordata > Mammalia > Peramelemorphia > Peramelidae > Macrotis > Macrotis lagotis. Next base: position 378,318,448 of record NC_133666.1, read on the forward strand.
AAGAAGTTTTGTTTCTTCCCCAGCATATCTCCTTGTCTTTCAGACTGGGGTGAGTTTCTTACATGAAGTAAAAAGCCTCTGTCTTTTATTGTATGTGTGTGTGTGTGTGTGTGTGTGTGTGTGTGTGTGTGTGTGCGCACACCAGTGCACACATGTTTTATCTCCTTGCTACATTGATAAAAAACAAGTTTGTGATTATACCATTTTTATGACTACTATTTTTCTATTAATGCTCAAATCCAAGCATTGACTTTAACCCATGTCATGAGTTCAAAAAATGCACACACATATTATATAATAGTCATCATAATAAATGAGATGTGAATTTGAAATACTATATTATAAAGGGAAAAAATGGGGTTAGAGAAAAAATTTACTTAACCAGAAAAACTGAATATAATCCTATGATAGGGGGATATGGACCTTTAATGAGGAAAGAATCTCCAAGTATTCCTGATATGAAGATTACAATTGTGTTGAAACTTTGAATTTCAGATATAGGAGTTAAGAAAAACAATAAAATAAAAGTTAAACTTGAACAAAGGATTAAACAAGGACCCATTGCTTAAATTTGATACAGAGAGATGATGTATAGGTGTTTTCTAAACAATAACTTTATCAGGAGTCAAGGAATGAACTCAATTAAGCAGAAGGGTTTTTTTTTTTTTCTTACAAGGAAATGGGGGTAAGTGATTTGCCCAAGGTCACATAGCTAGGCAATTATTAAGTGTCTGAGACCAAATTTGAACTCAGGTCCTCCTGACTCTAAGGCTGATGCTTTATCCACTGTGCCACCTAGCTGCCCAAGCAGAAAGGCAGGGTGAGTATTTCTATTGTCTTGATGATCTTAAAACATAGAAAATGGAAATGGAGGGGATACTAGGAATGTAAGGAAAAGAAGATTAGGGGAAAATTGTTTCCCATTATCAGGTCACACAAGCAAACATCTATACAAAGAGGAAGGAATTTTGGAATTTGAGGATACCAGTTGAACCTCATGCTAATCTGAGCTGATTATTAGAGGGTAAGGATACATATAAACTATGTAAATCTACATTTCACTCAGCAAAGACAGAGGGAAAGTGGAGAAAAGTGAATTAGATGGAAGCTTGATTAATAAGCCAAATAAAATCTAAAGATATACAGAAACATATTTCTTTTTTAGATATCAGAGTATAGGAATCTGAGAAAGTGATTAAAATTGAGGAATGGATGAACAAGTTATGATTCATAAATATGATGGAATACTAATGTGCTTAAAGAAAAAAAGGGATGGTTTCAGAGAAAACTGAGATGGTTTATATAAACAAATGTGAGTGAGTTGAAACCAATCTGGCAAAAAGTTTATACAAATATATCATATGTTAAAGTCAGTCAACTTTGAAAGAATTAGGAATTAAGGTCAATGACCAACCACAATTCCAGAGTACTAATGATAAAGTATGCTACTTGCCTCCTGAATGATAGCATAGAATGAGTCCTATATATTTTTGGACATACCCAATGTTATGGATAGAAGACTGGGTTTAGATTCAGGAAGATCTGAGTTCAAATTAGACCTCAAATTCTAACCTAGTGACTATGGGCAGCTCAATAAACCCTGTTTGATTCAAATTCCTCATCTCTAAAATGAGTTGGAGAAGAAAACAACAAAGCACTCTAGTATCTTTGCAAAGATATACCCAAATGGGATTACAAGGAGTCTGGCATGACTGAAAAGTAACTGAACAGCATAGATGATGAAATTTGTTTTCTTTATCAATATTAACAAGGAACTTGCTTCTTCTTCATTCTCAAGGAAGAGATAGAAGCAGAAGAGAAGCAACTACATTGCATAGTAGATAGTAGAGCACTGAGCCTGAAATCAGGAAGTTCTGAGTTTCAGTTCAATTTAATACTAACTGTGTGACACAAAGCAAAACACTTATCCTCTGTTTTGTCTTAATTTCCTGGATTGTAAAATGGAAATAATAATAGTACCTAACTCCCAGGATTGTTCTGAGTCTCAAACATGACAATATGATATTTGTAAAGTGCTAGCATGAATAAGCACCAAATAATGTTTTACTCCCTTCTCCTTTGGAAGTGGGGGTAGTTAAGGAGGTTAAAGGTGGATATCCACTGATTGCAAATGTCTGTCTAAAAAAGTCTGGTTAAATGACTGTATATATATATAATATATAAATTATATATAATCTTACATATTTTATATACTTGTAATTATACAATATATAATACATAATATAATAATTTATTATATGATATATATATTTATACACATTATTTATATGATGTGTATGTGTGTCTATGAAGAGAAGTATTCAAAGCACAGAATATTTATGTACGTATCCAAACACCACATGTACACACACATACACACACACACACACACACACACACACACACACTAAGGGAAACTTGAGGCACATACATATATATATGCCTTATTACAAAATAGTTCTCTTTCACTTTAGAAAGAGTGAAAGTCTTGAAATGCCATAACTATATATGAAGAGTTTTGGATAACAATGAGTTTGTCTCCATATAAGAGACTGTTTTCTTACTTTTGTCCCTAATCACTAATTTTTAAGCAATTCTCAGAGGAATGATTACCCTGAGGAGCAGGGAATAGCTCAAAGAGTCAGGTAGATGATTCCTAATACTCAAAATCCCAAAGAAATAGAAGAGAAAACAGAACTTTAAAAAATCACTTCTGTTCAAATGTCCACATTTTCCTTTGTTTTCCTTGCATTCAGTGAGAGGGAAAATTGTTATTTTCCTGTTAAGCATAACAGAAACAAAAATAAAAGAAAAGTTAATGAAGTGTTTGGCATTGGGGGAAAAAAGAGAAGGTTAGTAGCTTCCTGGGTCTGAACAAATTAACTTGATGAACATGGAAGTGTATTGCTTCCAGTAAACCACCTATCTATGTAAAACTGAATCCCTATTTGCGTGAAGAGCAGGGGAAAGTGAATTCTTGTTTCCTCCACATTGAGGAGACTTGCTACTCTTGTTTTATTATGGAATAGCTTTATAGAAATAATTAGGTTTTGACATCTGTTGGGATTATCACATTTTACCTGTTTTGTTTAGGAGGTGCAATGTAAGGAAATTAGCAGACCACAGGAAAAGTAGAAGTTTATAAGAATTTCTATTTGCAATTATATTAAATTCAGTACAGCAGTGTAAATTAATATGCTCAGTCTGATGTGAGAAGCATGACTAGCTTTCCCTCTGATATTCTGAGAAACTCGACTACTCAAGTATTTAACAGCATTTATTAATAATTCCTGACTGTTGGTTGGTGTTTTTGTTTCTTTGTTTGTTTACCTTTAAAAGTCTACCTTTACTCATTCCTATCATGTCACCATATGTTGCTGTGCACCATGAGCTTGAAGTCAACTGTGACAGCCAACATAGAAAATTGAATTATGACAGAATTGGGAAATGTTGAGCTACTTCTTCCCAAATTACAAATCATTCATTGCATTTGGCACTGTGAAATTAAGAAGGATCATGGCCAATGAAATAACAGAAGCTCCTTTCCAAATGGACAAGGACACTCTGTCATCCTATTATTCAACTGAAAAAAAGAACTATTAGTTCTTTATGCCAACAGAATAATAGTTATATGCAATAAATGCCCTTGTTCTTGCATCCTGGTTTTAATCAGTACACACACACACACACACACACACACAAAAAGACACACATACAGTATAAGTATATTTAATGCCTTCAGTGAGCCTGGAAAATATTGGTCAAGCATTCAGCAGGTGCTTAGGCTCTTTTCCTCCCCCAAATCTCTGTCTTTCTTTCTGTTTTGGTTTCTGTGTCTCTGTACCTCAAGGTTGTCTCTGCCTGTCTCTGTCTGTTGCTATCTCTGTTTGTGTCTTTCTCCACTGAAAGACTCTAAGTTCCTTTGAAACTCTATTAATAGAGGTCTTTAGTGTGGGGGAAAATTCTTTGACTTTTGTACAAATATGTTTCAAAATAGCAATTATGAAATATTCTATAGAGTCAAACTTCAGAAATAATTTAACAAAAATTTATTAACTTCTAATGATATGTGAAGAACTGACTATGAGCCAAGTACCTACCTTCAAATACTTAAGAAACTAATATTAGGATATAGTGTATGTAAATGAGAATATTACAAAATAGATAACAGTGTTAAAGGATTATTTTACACAAATCATCCTAAGGAAATTCCAGAAATTAGAAATGAGTTTTTGATAAAGGTAATAGTAGGATGTTAAAGCTAAAAGAGACTTAGAGATCATATAGTTTGACATCTGTTTCTTTTGACTGAGGAAACTGAGAATCAGAGAAATTCCCTTATTTGCTCATGGTCACAGTGTCAAAAGTAGAATTTAATTCCAAGTCTTCTTTACTTCATGTCCATTCATCTAAACACTTGACTTGGAATTAAGACCTGTAGTCAAACCTGATGCATGAATTAGGGGCCCATTATAAGGTAATTGACAAAAATAAGGATATAATCCCCCAGAAATGAGGAAGGAAATGAAACCTTTGTCTCACTAGGATTTGGCTTCTAGATTGGAGGTTACCACAAATTTGTTTTGTGGTGTTTAGAAAGTTACTTCAGGAAAGAATGCTATTTTCTTGTGTATCAGATGAGATTAAGATAAATTCTCTCTAAAAGTTCTTCCAGTATTAAAATTCTATTAATCTATCCCATAAAATGTGCCTTGGGAACATTAATGTTATTTAGTTATTTGATCTTTTGACATTCTGCATTTTGCAAGCTGCCATGATTAGAGTGGGAAAGTCTTCAATGATGTACCATTCATAGGAACCACAGGGAATCTATTCACGGAAAGGTTTCAGGAGATATAACAATAATTCTGATATCACAATGTTTGTATGCATGCGTGTGTGTGTGTGTGTGTGTGTGTGTGTGTGTGTGTGTGTGTGTGAGAGAGAGAGAGAGAGAGACAGAGAGAGAGACAGAGAGAGAGACAGAGACAGAGAGAGAGACAGAGACAATGAGACAGAGAGAGAGAAAGAGACAGAGAGACAGAGAGACAGAGAGAGAGAGACAGAGAGATAGAGAGACAGAGAGAGACAGAGACAGCATAAATCAACCTAAAAATTTCCAGGTTCACTTAAACTCAGTGGTATATTGGAATTACTTACTACCAGTTAGGGATTTTCAGGTTGAGCATTTAAAAGTTGGAAACCAGAAAATATTTATAAATCATTACTTGTGGATTATATAAACTTCTGTTATTTTTTCTTCGATATTTTATTTTGCAAATAATTTGTAATCTACAATGCCAAGATCCATTTGAGTCAGCTAGAGAGTATAATGGATAGGGCACTGGGTTTGGAGTCAGAAAGAACTGATTTCAAATCTGACTTCAGAGACTTACTAGCTACTTAACAATGCTAACTATGGCTTCCTCATCTGTAAAATGAGCTGGAGAAGGGAACAGTGAACTAATTTTGTATATACTATACTAAGATATCATAAAATTGGGGCCACAGAGTCAAACATGACTGAAAAATAACAACAACAAACCCAAGGTCCTTTATAAAGGATAATTTTTGCAGCAATATGTTCTATAAAAATGCTTTTGACAGTTTTGCTTTTCTGAATTTGTAAGATTTTTGTGCTTTAATACATGATCAGTTTTTGTATAGGGGACATGCACAGATGAGAAAAAGAAACAATCCTTTCTATTCCCATTCAATTTTTTCTAGAGATCAATCACATTCAATTTCCTAAGACGTTATCAATTTTCTGAACTTCTTATTTTATTGTTGTGTTTACCTAGATATGAAGATGAAAATTAAGATTCACTCCCACCCCCCATGACGGTTTTTACTATTTCCTCCTTTTATTTGTTTAAAATTTGGATTCTATACTATGTAGTGCATATGTATTTAATAGTGATGTTATTCCATTCTTTGGTGTCTATTAAGAAAAAGCTATTTCCCTGATTATCTCTTTTATTTATTTCTATTTTTCCTGTTTTATAATTGTTTATAATATTTTCTCCATGAATATGGAATTTGGATATAGTATTTCCATGAATTTTTATTCTAAGATTTTTTTAGGAGGTAATTAGTTGATTTTTTTTTTCAATTTCTATTTTGCTCTCTGGTTCTTAAATATCATGGCAGTTTTCATTTACATTTCTTGAAATAGATATCTAGGCAATTTTTTAAAATTATTGTTTTCAGATAATCCAATAATCTCTAAAAATCATATCTCCTTAATCTATTTTCCAGTTTTTGATGAGATAGTGCATATTTTCTCCTATGTTTCATGATTTTGGTTTTTTTATTGTTTCTTGTTTCATGAAGCTTTACCTTTCATTTGTCCAATTCACATTTTAATTTTTTCTTCAGTATGCTTTTATACCTCTTTTTTATTTGATCAACTCTTGCTTTTTAAAGAATTTCATTTTCAAGGTGGCTAGGTGGCACAGTGGATGGAGCACTGGCCCTGGAGTCAGGAGTACCTGGGTTCAAATCCAGTCTCAGAAACTTAATAATTACCTAACTGTGTGGCCTTGGGCAAGCCACTTAACCCCATTTGCCATGCAAAAACCTAAAAATATAAAAAAAAAGAATTACATTTTCATTTTTGTTTATGCTTCTTTTAGCTAATTATTAATTAATTTTTTCATAATTTTCTTGCATTATTTTAATTTCTTTTATGATTTTTCTTCTACTATTATTATATTTTTTAAAATCTATTTTTGTTCCTTTTATCTCATTCTTTAGTTGAGCTTGTGTTCAATTTTGAATTTTTATTGAGATTTTGATTAAGATATTTTTCATGTTAATTTCCTTTTGTTAATTTGAGCTTCTTTGTGACAATAGTAACTTTGTAAGGTTATGTCTTTTTATTTTTTTGTTGTTCTTTTCTCATTTTTCCAGCCTCTTTCTTCACTTTGACCTTTATATTATTGTTGAAAGGGCAGAAAGTTGGAGCAGTGGATAGTTCACTGACCTTGGAATCAAGAGGATGGGAGTTCCAATCCAGTCAGAAACTTGACACTTTCTAATTATGTGAGTTGTGACCTTGAGCAAGTCACTTAACCCTAATTTACTCTCATTCAGGGTCATCTCCAGTCATCCTGATTCATATCTGTCCACTAGACCCAGATGATTCTGGAGGAGAAAGTAAAGATGGTGCACCGCCCCTTCTCACTCAAATCCAATTCATGTGTTTGCCATGGCATCACCTCCCCTGATGTCATGGTCTTCTTTGAGAATGAAGGACAAGCATCATCATCATAGTTGATCTCTGCTTACCTGGAAAAGGATAGGGAGATATAGTCATGACCCTAAGCTTCAGACTTTTTTGCCCTATTTTCTTTTCTTTTCTTTTCTTTTCTTTTCTTTTCTTTTCTTTTCTTTTCTTTTCTTTTCTTTTCTTTTCTTTCCTTTCCTTTCCTTTCCTTTCCTTTTCTTTTCTTTTCTTTTCTTTTTTTTGCAAGGCAATCAGTTTAAGTGACTTGATCAATGTCAGACAGCTAGGTAATTATTAAGAGCCTGAGGTCAAATTTGAACTCAGGTTCTCCTGACTCCAGGGTCAGTGCTCTATGCAATGTGTCACCTAACTTCGCCTTGCCCTGATATTTTCAAGGCTATTTTCAGGTTCTGGAGGGTTGTTATTATCTTTGATGCTTCTAAGGTAGTGTTATATCCATTTCCTAGCCTGTTTTCTAGTCCAAGGAAGAACCTTTACAGACTTGAAACCACAAATACTAGTACTCCTCCCTCCACTAAGGAAGTGATCTTTCTCCACTCTGAAAATGCAATGTATAATGGAGTTGTAAAGTGGCACCTGGTCCTGTGCCCATTCCCCTTCCAGATTCTCCTATAATTCATTTCTGAGCAGTTGTTCTATATCGTTAATGTCTCCGGGCACTGACAACTTTTGGAACTGTTGCTGATATTTCTTGTTGCTACTGGTGGTGTTTCTAATTTCAAAGAACACAGGTAATTGTGATACTGAGTTGCTAGTTAGAAGGCCAGCTAGTAACTAGTCCAGTCACCACCCTTTTATTACAGAGCTTTGTGCTGATCTCTTATGTTGTCTCTAGCTGGAAAAATGTCTATGACTCCAGAATTTGATTTGATTCATTATTTTAAAGTTGTTTGGAGGGGAATGTTGCTTCCTGATTGTCAAGACTTAAAAAAAAAATTATTAGAGGAAATCCTTTCCCCTGGATTTTTTTTTCTCTATGAGCCAGCAGTGCACCCCTGCCTACATTGCATTTTTTATGCCTCCTGGGATAAAACGAATTCCATGATAGGCTCATTCCAAACACAAAGGATTTAAATTAAATTTAAATCATCATTCTTCCATAAAAGGTGTTCTTTACTGAAATAGAATATGGCCTACTGATACAAGATTCCTATTTAATTGGATTCTTGGTATTTTCTGGGATACAAGAAAATATTGATTTAAGATTTATGTATCTTTTTTAATAATAATAGCTTTTCTAATGCTTTTAAGATTTGCAAAATGCTTTACTTATCTCATTTTTTCCTTACAAAAATCCTGTGATGTAAGTGCTATTATTATACCTATATTACATAGGAAGAAATTTTGTCTGAGAGAGGTTAATTATTTTTCCCAGGGTCATACAACTAGTTAGTGTTTCAATTAGTATTTGAACCACGTTCTTCCTGACTTCTAAATCTAATCCAGTGCCATTGCACCATTTGAGGATTTACCTTATGGTGCTAGAGCCCACATTTCTTTGTGGTTGATATGCTTTAAATGAGACTTTGACAGAGAACTATACTTCAAATGAAACAAAACCTTTACTTTTACCTAAAGAATTAAGAATTTTAACAGCTGATGAACTGGTGATCCTCACTCTCTCTTCTAGAGTCATCAAAATCCAGTGGAGAGATAAAAATCAAGATGACTGACAATGTGTCAGGATGCTTGGATAGCCTTGGAGTCTTCCATATTTGACCAAGCTCTAAGAACCCTACAGTATCTTTTCAGCTGCCTTCTTGGCCTTTGGATCAAATTGCTTTGTTCTGACCATTCTAATGGGGAAAGTCTACTCACACACGGTGTGAATATGCCCCTCACTCACTAATGGCCTTGGGGCCTGTCATTTACTCTAAATGTCATTTAGTCTGTCTCCTGAGATGGCTTTACTGGGGTATGGCACCTACACATTCTACAACTTCTTGGAACCACAGGTGAGAGTTAGGTGAATGAATGTGGATACCAATGGTGGATGAGCAGCACTGAAAAAGGCTCAGTACCTGAAGCACAATGTGTGTTTGTGTATGTGTGTGTGTGTGTGTGTGTGTGTGTGTGTGTGTGTGTTTGTGTGTGTGAGTTTGAGTGCATCTCTCTCTTCTGCTGTCTCACTCTTCTCTTTCTTCTTTCTTTCTCTGCATGGGTATATAGGATAAGAGATAAGAGATTTTATTACTATTTCATTTGATCTACTCAACAAACTCATTTAACAGTTGAGGAAACTGAAGTAGAAAATAGTTAAGTGATTCGCTCAGGGTGAGATAACTAGTGTCTTAGGCCAAAGGAAAATATGGTACAGGTCTTCCAGACTCTAGGCAAAGGATTTTATGCAATGTACCACCTAGTTTTTTAGGTTGAGATAAGCCTAGACCAATGGTTGAAAGGACAAGATGCTATAATGGAATGCTCATTGGATTCAACATTAGAAACAAAACAAATCTAGTCAACAAGCTAGACTACCTACCCAAAGGAGTGAATGACAAGATCATGAAAATATGAATGTTACTTGCTAGAAAATGCCAAAGCACCCTCATCAGTGCCTACCTGAAAACACTTGTCATCAATGTATCAAAAGAGGACAATTTTATAATTCTGAGTGACTTCAACATATAGCCAGGAGTGATTGAAGTAGAAACAGTAACTGTAATGATCATTTTCTACTAAAGGCATATGTCTCTCATGACATTTTCATCACAAACACTGTCTTCCATTTACCTTTATGCAATAAATTTTCCTGGATGTACTGTCTCAGTAAACACTGGAATTTAATAGATTATGTTTTAAGGAGAACATACAGACAGGGTGTGAGAGTAGCAAAGGCAATGTGTGGTGCAGAGTGCTGGACTGATCACAGACTCATCCTCTCCTAGTTAAATATTGACATTCAACCAAAGCACTGGCTCCAAAGCAAAGTGACTACTAGAAGAATTAATATCAAGACATTAGTGTGCTTCTCTGAGTGGGAATAGTTTATTGTTAACTTGGAGGGAAAGTTGAGTCAACACAATTGTCAAATTGGCAATAGTAAATCAGAAAAGAAAAGGACAGCTTTCAAGGATTTGTTGTACAGCACTGCATTTGCTCATCTGGGTCAGAAAGTCAGAAATCCAAATGTTACTAAATGAAAAACAAGAATTCCACAAGGAGGATAGTTCATCCATTTCTAAAAAGTCATCATTTAATTTAATCAAGAGGAAAGTGCAAGTGAAGCTTAGTGATGCAGGATTATTGGCTCAATAAGAAAGAAGGTGGAATTCAGTTTTATGCAGTTAGTATTCTCTGAAGCCTATTTATGGGTTAAAGACATATGGTGCATCTCAACTACTCTATGCTGATGGAGCTACATTGATTAGTGATAGAAACATGATCCAAAGAACTGAACCCTTCTAGTGTTTTCTTAATAGAACATCATCAATCAATGTTGAAGCAATGAACGTTTTTACTTTATTTTACCAATAAGAAACTCCTCTGTTATTTGTGCTTCACATTCAAACACGCACAAAGTGATTTTCTTAGTACAAACTATGAAGGAAATGGTACATAATATTAACCCTATTTTACACAGAAGGAAGTACAACCTCTGAAATGTGAAGTCACTTATTTTAAGGTCAAACATCTAAACTCAGGACTAGTATTCAAATTTATGTCTTTACTCCAAATTCAGAGCTATTTTTCCTGGGAGGCTCTAGTACATCTCATTGCTTCTTTTATTGAACAACTATTCAATCCTGTACACATAAATTTAGGTAAAACAGAACACTAGGGTACTGGAATCTTTATTTCTTTGTGTTTATTTTTATTGTTAGAGCCTTTCATTGGATGCAAAGTGACATATATGATCTGGGACAAGGTTGGAAGGCTCCTAGGAGGCCCTGTTGTCCTTATATAATTATCCTCTCTATAACATCTTAATCAGTGATCAATCAGTCTTGAAGCAGTTCAAAGGAAACAAGATTAAGAAGATTAAGAATTAGAATACTCTCTCTAATTGTTCACATGGACTATATCTGACCTGTAGTAGAGCATTTCGTGTATTGCTCTGATCAGCAACATTTGAACAACTGTAACTTGTCTCTAACATAGTGATGCCATTTTCACCTATTAAGAAATGGCTAAGTAATTATCAGTTTGCAGCATTGATTTTGTGTAGTTGGTATCTTCATAAGGAATAAAAGTTTTAAGAAATTGAGCCCCACCAGATCAGAGAACTGTTCTGAAGAAATTCTTTTTTTCTTGAACAGAGAATCAAGAATAGGCAATCTAATATCCCTAATGTTAGGACAACTGTTCTTTAGGAAGAATATTATGAGATCAAGAAAAACTGAGTGGAAAGCATATTGTCTCCATTAGAAATGAAAGAATACAGGCTTACCTTTCAAAAGTAGGTGTTTATGTTTCCCTAGAAACCACAGTATTAAACTACTATCTTTCTTCTTCCTAACTACTTTTATTCTACGATACTATCAAAAATAAGGCAAATCACTTAAGGTCTCCTAGACTTAGTTTTGTCATTCATAAAATAAGAATAATAATAGCATCTTCCTCCCAGGGTTGTTGTGAGTATCAAATAAAACATTCTCATACTATTGTGCAGGACTGAAAGTACTATATAAATGCTATGTCTTTTTATTGTCATTGTTTTTCTATAAATTTAACTTTAATAATAGAGCGAAAAGTTGTGGGACATTGTGAATTTTTCTTTGTTTCATTCGTTCCCAAAGAGTTCATCACCTAGTGGTTAGGTGGCTGGTTGGCTACTGACTGATATGTTATATGGGAATTAAACTATAAATAACCTTGATTTCTCATTCTTTGGATTTCTTATCATGTGGTATCTGTGATATTCTCATGATAATATAATTCTCACTCTAATTATTCCCATCATTCAGCTCACAAAAACATAAACTTCAGTTTTCAATGATTGGGAAATAACTTAGTTAGAGGAAAATAATTTGAATTAGAGCAAGAATCAGAATATGAAAGTTACAAGCAACTTTAAAAGAATCATTTCATTCAACCCTTACTGAAAACATTGTTAATGAATGAATGCAGACTTCAAGCTGAACCTAAAATGTCACTAATATTCCAACTAATGTTTATATTAATAACAAAAAGTAGAATTTTACCTGAAGCTATACAATTTCCAAAATTCTTTAATTTAAAAATTAAAAAAAAACCATGAAAGACAAGTAGTATAGCTTTATAAAAGAGAAATGGAAGCTCACAGAGTGCATAATCTACAGATCCTTATATATCAATTAGATAAGATGGGAATGAAATACAAATCCATTACTTTTACTTTTGCCCTATGATTCCTCTACCCTTCCTCATACAAGAAAGAAACATACAGTATTTACTATATGCAAAGCCCTGTTCTTGATTCTGTACTTGGAAACTAAGTGTCCCATAGAGTTTTGTTCTGGGCCCTTTACTTTTTTCCTTCAGTACTACTGAATCCCCTAAGTACTTTTCTCATAATCTGCTTTCTAGATATGACTGCTCTATTCTGTAATTGTGCTCTTGTATTTGAAATAAAAAATATAGCTTTTTTATTAAATTAGTATTATGAGATTTATCAATTCATTCTATACTATCTATATCATTTTAAAATTTGAATTCTATCATCCAATATATTAGTTAATTTGATCAGATTCTCATCACAGTAAAAATCATATTCCCCCCCAGGACGAATTCATTAATACTCCCCAATAGATTCTCATAGATTATAATTCAGTTCAAATTTTTAATAAGGAAATACTATATGTAGCATAGGGTCCTGGGCTTTTGATATGCAAAGATAAAATATGACATAGATTTCATTCAAAAAGGGGCTGTAATATAATAAGGGAATAAGATATATATACAAATAATGATCAAAAAGCTTAAATGTGATTAGGACATGAGCAAGATCACATAATTTTAAAAGAAACTTATTTAAAATTCTTCTAGCAAACAATAATATTTGAGTCTTTTTGAGCCAATCAATGAAACTATTTTTAGATATTTCCATTGTTTAAAATAATCATTGAATTTACCATATTTGTAAACTCATTAATATATGTTTTAAAAATTTACTTATTTTTTTTCACATCACTACCATGGTATTGGTGTAAAAGAAACCACAGTCCCCCTCTCCCTACAGAGACAGAGAACCCCAAGAAAAATGAAGTGAGAGAAAAGGAAAAAAAGTACTTCAGTCTGTGTTCAGACTCCATCATCTGTGTCTCTGGGATGGATCACATTCTTTATCATAAGTCTGCCAGGAAAGTTGCTTCAATATTTTTTTACCCACAGTTGCTATTGTTAACTGTATTTTCCTCCTTTCTATTCCTTCCCATTTCCATTTATTATATTCTATCTCTCCTTTTACCTTGTCTCTCCTCAAAAGTGTGTTGTATCTGACTGCCCTCTTCCACAGTTTTCCCTCTCTTTAATACCTACACCTCCCTCCCCTCACCCTGCCCCCTTTCTCCCATCAATTTGCTCTCCTTTTTCCTCTACTGTAAGATAGATTTATATACCCCACTGCATGTGTATTGTATTTCCTCTCCGAGCCATTTCTGATTAGAATGAAGGCTCACTCATTCCCTCCTACCTTCCACTCTTTCATTCCATTGCAAATTATTTTTCTTTACTCTTTTACATGAAACGTCTACAGCCATTCCTCCTGTATTTTCCCTTTCTTATCTTTCTCTCCATCATTATAATATATTATATATTATATTATACCTTCAATATAATATATTATACCTTCATATTCAGAGCTCTCTTTTCTATATATGCTCCTTCTAACTATTATAATAAATAAGATAGTTCATTTGAATTATCAGTAACATATTCCCCTACAGAAAAACAAGCATGAGTTCAACATGATTAAGTCCTTTATAGTTTCCCCTTCCCATTCACCGTCTCTTTGCTTCACCTGAGGCCTGTACTGAGCATCAAACTTTCTGTTTAGTTCTGGTTGTTTAAACAGGAATTTTTGAAAGCCCCCTATTTCATTGAATATACACCTTTTCCCTGAAAGAGGATGTTCAGTTTTACTGGGTGATTGATTCTTGGTTATATTCAAAGCTCTTTTGTCCTCTGGAATATCATATCCCAAGACCTACAAGCCCTTAATGTTGTTAATGTTAAATCCTGTGTAATCTTGACTGTTGTGCCACGATATGTGAATTGTTTCTGGCTGCTTGTAATATTTTCTCTTTGACTTGGGAGTTCCGGAATTTGACTATAAAATTCCTATTTTTTTATTGGGGGGGTGATCACTTTCAGGAGGTGATTGGGGGATTCCCTCAATTCTATTTTACCTTCTGCTTCTAGGGTATCAGCAATTTTGCTGTATTATTTCTTTAAATATGATGTCTAGACTCTTTTCCTGATCATGACTTTCAGGCAACCCAATAATTTTTAAATTATCTCTTCTGGATCTGTTTTCCAAGTCAGGTGTTTTTCTAATGAGATATTTCACATTTTCTTTTAGTCTTTCATTTTTGATTTTTCACAGAGTCATCAGTATCCCTTAGCTCTATTCTGCACTTGAAAGAGTTATTTTCTTTAGAGGACTTTTTTTTTAATCTCCTTTTCCATCTGACCAATTCTGCTTTTTAAGGTATTATTCTCTTCCTTTACCTTTGGGACTGCTTTTTCCATTTGACCTAAACTTGTTTTTAACAAGTTATTTTCATCAGTATTTTTTTGTATCTGCTTCATAAGGCTGCTAACTTGGTTTTCATGATTTTCCTGCATCACTCTCATTTCTCTTCCTAATTTTTTCTCTACTTCCTTTACTTGATTTTCAAAATCTTTTCTGAATTCTTCCATATCCTGGGAACAATTCATATTTTTCTTGGAGACTTTGGATATAGAAGCTTTGACTTTGTCATCTTCTGAGTGTGTACTTTGATCCTCCATGAAAAATACAGGTGTAATTTTCTGTAGACATATTATGTTTATTCTGTTGTTTACTCATTTCCCCAATTTATGACTTGATTTTAACATACTTCCTATACCTTTTGAGTGTTTTGGGGACACCTCCCCTTAATGCTTCAAAATCTCATGAGAGGCTCTGACTGCTCTCCTGTTCTGTGTTCTAGTCTGTGGATGATCACAAGCACTTCTCTCTCCATGGAACTCCACTAGGTTAGTATGGGACCCCCAGACTGAGATCTGGATCTGAGAATGGGCAAAGCAGCAGAGTTTTACCCCAGGGATAGCAGAGGAAACTTGTCAGTGTCCCCCAACCCCCTTACCTTTCATGGACTGAGTGCTCTGGAAGCAGCAGCTGGGTGGCTCCACAGGCCTCCTTTCAGTTCCCAGGCTGAGTCTATGCTGAGACCTGAGCTGCACTGTACTCTACCCTCACTCTGGGGCAGCAGAGTTTTCCCACCTTGGCAATCCCTGAGCTGAGAGGTCTAGAAATCACTCCCACTGCCATGTAACCAGACACCCCCAGGGATCTAGACTCCCTGTGCATTGTTCCTTAGAAGGTTTATACTGGTTTGCTCCAGGGGATGGGACCCAGGTTGTACTGTAGCCCTCTCCACCTTTCCAACCCCATGAAACAGACTCTTCTCATGGATCTCTCAAGTTGTCTTGGGCCAGAAAATTGTTTAACTCTGTCTTTCTGTGGCTTCTACCACTCTAGAATTTGGTTAGAGTTGAACTTTTGAGGCATTTAGAGTGCTCTAGAGGACAGGTTCTGAGAATTCCTCCCTCTACACCACGATTTTGGCCCTCTCCTCACTTTAGCATAATTTTAAGTTACTTTTAACTAAGAGTATTTTAATGAATAAGAATAAATTTTAACTACTTTATACCCACCAACCCCCTACTAAATAAAAAAACAAACAAACAAAAGAAAGAATATTTGCAAAATGTTAGATGACTCTTGGACACACACACACACACACACACACATACATACATATATATATAAATATGAGGGTCCATGGGGTAGCAATCTGTCCCATCAGTCAATTATCTATCAGGAGATGATTAATATGACTCTTGACAGACAAATTGTTCATTACCAAATATGAAATAGAAAGGATAGAAAAAATAAAATGGACAATTTTGAATACTTTAAATGGTTTTTAACAAATAAAACCATAGCTGCAAAAAATTAGAAGTTAAGGAAGAAGGGCTATGGTGATATTAGTATGCCAACAAGCAAGAGCCACATGTTAAAATTTCAGTGTATTTATTACCTTAGAAGGCAGCAAACTTTAAAAAATAAAAGCTTGATTGATTTTCTTTCACTGATTTAAATTATTAAACATTTCTAACCACACTATAGGGAGAAGGTAACTTGAGGGAAAATGTCCAGCAAATTTCCCTCTTGATTTCATTTCCTTGGTATATAGATGGCCAATTCAAATTTATCTGAATAAGAACCATTGTCCAAATTATAAATAATGAAAATATATGAAACAATAGATTTTTTTGTATTTTTTTGCAAGGCAATGGGGTTAAGTGGCTTGCCTGAGTCCACACAGCTAGGCAATTATTAAGTTTCTGAAACCAGATTTAAACCCAGTTACTCCTGACTTCAAGGCCAGTTCTTTATCCACTGCACCACCTAGCCACCCCAAAGCAATAGATTTCAAAAGGAAAAAATCTAAAATAGCAATAGCCCCATAGGTAGAATAATGCTCCAAATCATTGATCATTAAATTACTACAAATTAAAAAACTTCTCAGGTTCTTCCTCAAATACAGCAGATTGAAAAAAAAGTCAAATAAGAAAAATGGTAAATTTTAGGAAATCTTGGAAAATTGGCACAATATTACAGAGATTCTACTAAGAAAGTTGGATCCATGTTCCAACAGTTTTTATTTTAATAGACTTTAGACATCTAGTTAAATAATTTTAAAGAACTAAATATTTTTTTTTTGTGGAGGCACTTAAGTCAGTAGATAGTTGCGATTTGCAGTATATCACATTCATTTTTTAAAACATATACCTTATTTTTTCTTTTATCTTCCAAGGTTATTGAAATAGTAAGAGCAGGCATTATTAATTAGAATTAAAGTATTCCGAAAAAAGAGATAGATAATAGTATGAAGATTCAATACAAATTTTTGTAGAACCATGCTTGAGAATTCTAGATACCAAGAAATAGTTATGGGCCATATGTAATGTAAGTACCCGGAAGAAGAGTTCAAACTGGAACCTCGGCTCCTTCAAATGGAAAAATATTTTTTACCTCCAACAGCTTCATGGACATAGCCTTATGAAAAATCCATCTTGGTCTTCTAATCCATAGTAGTTTATAAAGGAGCAACAGAAAACACTTGGGATCTATTTAATTAAAACCCATTTTTAAAAGGGCAACCTATACTTAAATACTGTTCAGAACTTTTAATTTCTCTGGGGAGTGAGGAAAAAGGCGATTAGTCTCAAGAGTCATTTAAGTTCCTTTTAATATCACAAGATGACAGGAGTCTGAGACCATTCGAATATACCTTTTTTTCTTTATGCCAACTTGAAAAGTTATCTAAATCACTTGATTCTTAGTACAAGAATAGATTTGTGTGATAAACCAAATTCATAAAGGGTTCATTTTTCCTACAAGGAATTAGATTACAAAATCTAGAGAAGCTTTTCTTGTGACTTTTCCCAATTTTTCCTTTCAGACTAGACCAAATTAAGAGTCATGGAGTTGAACCTCCACAGACATTTTTAAATAATATAGTTGAGCCCCAGAAAGTATATTGAAGGTTTATTTTGGGTTTAGGGCAAAGGTTCACTTCTTTCTTATTAAAAACCAGTTTGCTACTTCAATCTTCTCATAAAGTAAGAGGCAAACATTTCTTTTTTGAGGAAAAAAATTAAAAAAAAAAACTTTATGGAGAGAAACAGAACTTCAAGTGAAAACAAACTGACAATGGAAGAAAAAAGGAGAAGTTAATAGCTTGCAACCTTATTGACATGTGTATTCCATCAGGAAATGAGTTTCACATAGGATTTGATGTTTTAGTAAGAAAATTATTCTCCTTTTAAATCCTGGAAATGTGTTTTTACACCATCTTTCCCAATGTCATTATATTTAACAAATATTCTATCATTGTGATACTAAGCAAATACATTTTCACATCAAGACTCAGAAGAAAGTACCTATGAATTATTATTAGACATATGTAGACTGCTTTTTATCATTTAAAAACTGTGACACATTCAGGACAATTATGTCTCCTACTATTAGATAAAGAAAATATATCATGAAGGAAACATAAGACTCTGACTCCTTAGTATTCTATGGTAAGTAGCTAAATGGCTACTATTAATTGGGAAGAAGGAAAGCTTGCCAAAAAGAAATAAGTAGAAGAACCAAGAATTTCAAATAATCCAAGTTGACCCAGGACTATATAGAAATTTTGTTTAAAAATCATCCCAGATATAGTTATGCAATTCATTCAAAAAAACTATAAAAACTGAGATTCGTTCTTTGATTTTTTCACTTAAGACAATAAAACAGCTCCCTCCCTCACTTCCCTCATATGGTTGCTCTCTTGCATTAAAGTTTAAATTTTCTAAGTATTAATTAAAATAAATTTTTCAAAGTAATAGTAAAATGAACATGTATTTATATCTTCTATATGAGAATCTATACATGTTTAGTTAATTTAAGTGAAATTTGAATAAATTCAATATGTGAAAATGATAAATTACCATACAAATGGTTCTATAGAAACTTTGATTGCCCACATTTGTGTGTTCTCTCTCTGTGTCTCTGTCTCTGTCTCTGTCTCTGTCTCAGTCTCTCTCTCTGAGTGTGTGTGTGTGTCCTGTGTCTCTGTCTCAATAAAAGAAAACTAATTAATATGTCAATGATTATTTGAGAGAGGAAAAAAAATCAATGTAGTAAAATCTTAGAGGAAATCAGAGGAACTAAAATTTTAAAAAATTAAAGATTTTAAAATGTAACGATTGCTTTGTTTTTCCTGATATCCCCAGTAACTAACATAATTTCTTACTTTTTAATTTTTAAAACTAAAAATTCTTATTGTGAATTTCTTATTGTGAATAATTAATAAATCTTGTTGAATTGAACTTGAGGCATTAATGCTATTAGAGAGCAAGTCAGTAACCTCTTACTGCATCATTTTCCTCGTTTTCAAAATGGGAATAACAATAGCAACTATATAGAAGGGCTTTTGTGAAGATAATACAAGATAATCATTTTAAAGTACTTAATGTAGACATTGTACAAGTGCTATATTATTATCATTATTATCTTTATGCTCCCTTTTTATGATATGCGCAGAGTGATCATCCTCTTCTCAAAATTCCAGTTGCCCTCCTTGTAGGAAGCAACCTAGAAATGTGGAAAGTAAAACATTCTAAAGATATTTATCCTTATTGCCCTAGGAAGCAGATCTAGATAGTTCCATGCTATCACACATAATTTATATGAGCAAAACCTACAGCTTAGCACCACACATATCCTTCACTACTATATTATTAGGTAAGTAGTACAGATTTTATTAGTTTGATTAAGATCTAAGGTGGGGAGGCTAGGTGGTGCAGTGGATAAAACACTGCCCCTGGAGTCAGGAGTACCTGGGTTCAAATCCAGTCTCAGACACTTAATAATTACCTAGCTGTGTGGCCTTGGGCAAGCCACTTAACCCCATTTGCTTTGCAAAAACCTTAAAAAGAGATCTAAGGTGTTTAATAGTCTGAAATTTAATATTAACAGAGTATCCCAGCAGTTAATAAGTTAATTTTTGGCTGTCTTAAGAGAATATAAAGAATAAGGTAGGAGATATAAGAAAGAAATTGTACACTTGGTTTATTATAGATGATAGATGAAGAAAATCTTGTACATCTTTGTGCATCACATTTTAGAAGGGATTTTTGGTAAGCTGAATGCTATCCAGAGAAAGTTAAGAAGGATGGTAAGGGTCTTGAAATTATATCACCCAATGACTGGTTGGAGGAAGTAGGAATAATTTGTTTCGAAAAAACTGGCTGTGATGATGAAGAGAACTTAAACATGCCCTAGTTCTGCTTAGTCTTAGCAAAAATAAGTGTGCTAGCTAAAAGTTAAGGAAAGATTAAAATTTGTTTTAAGAAAAAAGTCCACTCATTGCTAAATTACCCATATAGGAAGACAGTCAAAGGAAATAATGAGTTCCCCTCACCAAAATTTGAATTTGATTTTCAATTTAGAGAATATTGCATCTGATATAGTTTGATCCAAAGTTTCTTTGACATCTGTTTCTGATATTTCTATAGCAGCAGGGTTCTAGTTCAGGTAAGAAAGTAAAGATTTATGGTATACACAGATTGGTTTTGTGACTTCCTCTAGGAACAGTTGATTGTTCAATATTAGGAGCAGAGAGAATACATATTTAGGCTATCTGAAGTTGGGAATTAGTATAACTGAGAAACATATTGAGGATACCTATTGGTTGGGCATTAAATAGGCATGGAACCAGACAAAGAAGCAAGGACAAAGAACTGTATACCATAAAAATAACTGATTATAAGATCTACAGTGTGATGAATCTGCAGACTTTTTAGTTCAATTCATTTGTGTCATTTATTATAAAGAAGAACTGTATTCAATAATTTCTTGGTCTATTGTGAAGCCCTGTTTGATCACCTTTGTAAGCTCCTTTGGAATAAGATGCTTAATTTGTATATCTTTATTTATGACCTTGGCAATTAAGTATAGTGGAGAAGCTGCACAGTTAATATTTAACTGAGGAAAATAGGCAGATGAATAAAGTTTATTCACACTTGAGCTGCTTCTTATTGCTAAAATTGAATATTAAGAAAATTTTTAATAATATATTATGACATAGAGTTGTAGCTAAGGTTTTACATCTAACCTAAAATGATAATTACATTTGGTAAAAAGAGGGGGGAAAAAAGGTTAAGGATAGGCATTTAGGTAGTACAATTTGAGATCTTAGACTAAAATTGTTATTTTCTGAGGTTCTTGCTATGTTTTCCTATGTTATTCATAGATTTTCCTCATAAGTCTAGATAGTTAATAAGAGGTTGTTCAGAATAATGTTTCCATAGACTGGGCAATATATATATATATATATAGTCATATTTTGGAGGTTTATTAAGTTCAATTAAACTATTACTAGTTGGGAGTTGAGACTAAGACTCTTTTAGGAAGACTCTTTTAGTAGGTTTCACTGCAAAAATCTTAAGTGAAGTTTTCTGTGTTTAGTTAATTTTTGTCCAAATAAGGAAACAAGATAGATTAAATGGAAAAGCAAATGAGATTCATAGATTTTTTTAAATGGTTATGTAGGTCAAAGGGACATTGGATGGTAGAAGAAGAATCTTTTAGTAATATAAGTAACATCATTTTCATCTTCAAAGAAATATCTCTTGTAAAAAGAAATATTATTGAAAAATTAATCTATTTGATCATTATCTTCTAACTTCAACTCCAGTTTTCAGCACATTAGAAGCAATATGGTATATAAATAGAAGAAAAGTAACTAGTAAGAAGCAGAAGTGTTTGTGTGTTGTCATATGTGTGTATATATATGTCACATTTTCTCGTATAAATATCCTAAATATATATATATATATATATATATATATATATATATATATATATAGAGAGAGAGAGAGAGAGAGAGAGAGAGAGAGAGAGAGAGAGAGAGAGAGAGGGAGAGAGAGAGAGAGATTGTGTGTACATATTTGTATGTCTTTCTGTGTGTGTGTGTGTGTGTGTGTGTGTGTGTGTGTGTGTGTGTGTGTATAATAGTAGAGAGCCTGCTGATCTTTGGAATAACCAAATCAAAGCTATAGTCCCATTAACTCTCTCTGTGACTTTGAGAAAATCAGATACTTTGTAGGATTTCAATTTCTTAATCTGAAAGACAGAGATAATAAAATTCATGCAGGAGGAAGATGGAGCCAACTCAAATCAGCAATTTTTAAACATTTATCAGAATACTACTTTTTTCATACCTCTTACTCACAGGATTAATATCAGAATTGAATGAGGAGATTGTAAAAAATGTTTTGTTACTGTAAAAATGGCTATAGAAACAAGGTCCATGAATACTATCTGATTATATTTCAAAATATTGAATTCCCAAATATAAACAATTTTAGGCTATTTACATTTATTATGAGAAACTGGGGAGAATTTTTAAAAGTAACTAAATCCTTGTTCAGTCCCAAATAGTCAACAAATGGGAACAGATGCAGGTGAACATGCAGTATTACAAACTCCATGATTTCATAATATATATTCAAATATACTATATTTTATAGATAATTATTTTAATAAATAGGTGGTTTTACATAGAACACATTTTTCATAGGTCACATTTTTCAACTCAGAAGTTTGGTGATTAATATGCCATATTAGAGTTCTCAGATAATATAATTTACAATGTGAAATGTAATCTACAATAATTAAAGCACAGATGAATCAAAAATGAGTCATATGTTATTTTTGAAGTTAATTCATGGAAACTCTAGCAAATATTCTGAAATTCCTCATAGTCCCACAGCTCACAGTTTTCAAACTTTAATAGAATAAGAAAAGTGAAGATAAAAATTCTGCACTGATGGGCTATTGGATATATGCTGAATAATTTAATTTTGCTCCTTTGATAAATATTTTAAAATTTCAAAGTTTTCATGGTTTTATCAGTGTGAATATCCTCTTCATTAATGCAGATTAAACCCCTACACGATTTAATAGAAGAGTTAACCTTAGTGAGTTATGATCAATAACTCTTATATCTCAGGTTAAAATTCTAGAAATGGGTTTTCCTGAATCTATTTATCTATTTTGTCACAATTTTCCCAAGGAGGTAAGGTTAATAAATGTGCTCTACTGAAATTGTTCTTGACATGGTAACATCATTGCCAGTTGTGGTGAAGTTATGAAGAAAGATATTAGCAGAAACAGGGTAATATGTTTATAATATATACATATTTATAATGGTGCCTGAATGCCATTAATCTATGATGTGGCTAAGATTAGATGCATCAAAAGTTCTATTAAATATTGAGCTGAGGCAGTTACATAGATTATCTGGAAAATAATCTGAAAACAGTTGTTTTGTTAAGGCTAAAAACGATATGTTCTGCTCCAGCAATCAGATATTGAGGTTCGGGTGAGGGAAAAAAAAAGAAAGAGAAGTCAATAGTCAATGACAGAAACACAAATGAACTAGTTCATTGAAGAATGGTTTATTAATGAGATTTAGTGATATCATACTTAGAACTAGCACAAAGAATACATTCTGAGCACCTAATAGACAGGAAAAAATGTAGCAGAGGAGTAGGATAGGAAAGATAATCCACAGAATTCTGTGATCTTGTTATTAAAGAACACTACCAAAAAATTTAACTATAGACCAACTCACTGGAAGCAAACTATGCAGCACTTGTTTGCATTGTAAAAATGAAGAAATTACACACATACATGAATATGTAAATTATTCTAACCAACCCCAAACCATTTTTTTGTCAGTCCTATGCATTTCAAAGAACAGATTGATTTTCTTCATAAGGGAAAGAAGATAAAAGGAAAAGGGTTTTCATTTCTCATGTCACATCCTTATGAGGCAAGGTTTTTGACAATCACTATGATATGAATTAAATTCTTCAAAAAAAAGTATCATTATGGGACAGGAAATTGGGCAGCAATTTCCAAGATAATTTAATGCTTGAGAATTTGTGTAATGTCAAAAGGCATATGTATTACATTAGTAATTATAATTATTTAAGAATGGCAAAACATGCTTTTCTTGTGTACTATTTTTTAAATAGTTGCTAAGTGGTTAGGATATAAATATTTATTACATTGTTGGACTTAACTAATATAAATAGAAATATTAAATATTTTTGGTCTAGGTGTACTGTGAAAAGATTATTAAGAAGCTAAGGTTGCTATGACCCAAGAAAGTTTGGGAAACTGACTACAACATGTCCTGGGATAATTCATGTAAAGCGTTCATTCACTGTTGTGAATTTTTGTGTTTTTGCTCATATATGCAAAAAACAATGTGTGTACAAATTATCTGGACAAGATCAAGTATATGGAGAGGGGATACTTGTTGGAGGTACTATGATTTTTAACAGTAATTAAAAAGAAGAAAACATTCAGATTTTATTATTATCAATCACAAAGGTACTCACAAACTGATGTGCAACCATCTATATACAATATGATGGGTATCCTATGCACACATGAGCTCATAATTACCAGTTGATTAGATGGAGTTTTACAAACGAGTTTTCCACAGTAGACCATGGCTTTACCATAATGTAATTGAAAACAAGATTTAGAAAATGTAACAACCTATTGTGCATATTGTCTTCAAATATAATACTTTTTAAAAATGATTCAGTATAGTCAAATATTGCTTGAAATATTTCCTTCCAGTCAGGTATAACTGAGGATTATTTCAAAATTATAGAAGGTTTCTTGAGAGAAAAAACAAGCAGATAACTGTTTTTTAAAAATATTTTTAGAATGAACTATTTGAAATATCTAGTTCAGTATATCAAAAGTGAGATTTAAACATTAAGACATGTTCCAACTATTTAATGCCAAAATTATTTTAATTCAATTAACTGGAAATTTTCAAGGAAAAATATATTTTTAGTACAAATTATGTTTTATTTTGAATGTAAACAAAGAATAAATAATAAAATTTATGCATTCTCAAAATCAATAATCCATTCACTAGATGAGAAGATATGAACAGATAATTTTGAAAGATTGATTGCAAATTATTAATTACTTGAGAACTGATCAATTTCTCTGAGAGTCAAAGAGATAGCATTTAAATGAACTTTGAGATGTTAGTTATTTTTCATTAAATCATTAAAAAAATTAAAAGAAAGAGAACATAATCCTGCCACTTTTCCAGGTACATTCATGGTTAGCTGGTAGATTTACAAACAGAGAATATATTTGGAAAGCGAGATGACAGTGAATAATGATAGTTCTCAAATGAATTATCATGCTGGATTTATAATTTCAAAATTGAATTTAATCCATAAAAAATCTATCAAGAAGAGTAAAAGCTATAATCTGTTCAAAGATAGTAGAATTTTTATTATTGAAAATAAACTGGAACCAAATAAATGATTAACAATTGATTACTGAATTATTAAAAATATTTTACCTAAAAATAATGGAATATATAATGCTATATTTTTTTTAATTGGAGAGCCTTATATGAACTTTTAGAAAACAAAAACAAATGGAGCATAGTCTATCATCATTCAAGAGGAAAATTGAATATGAAGGAATGGACAAGCACTCCAAATGTTTTAAAAGGAAAAACCAAAATAAGTTTTTCATCTTTCTACTTACTTGTCACATCATACCTGAGAAATCTAAGGTATTTATTACCTTGTTAGTTATGTCTTTTCCAGGACTGTAACTTTAAGAAAGACCTTCAAAAATGCTTTAAAACTCTCCTCCTTTTCTTTTTCTGATAATTTATATTATCTTCCTATACTACTTCTACTTCTCTTTCATTTGCTGACTCCCCCCAATGAAATATTTTCAAATATAGACAATATCTTGCATGCTTCTTTGTTCTTTTCTCATGCATAGACTACATCTAGATAAACAGTATGTAACTAAAAAAGGTGCTAACAAAATTCATTTCTTAACTTGTGACTAAACTAAAGTAAACTTTTAAAAAATTTATTTATTTATTTTCATCAATATGAACATACATATTTCCAAGTTACAAAATTTCCTCCACCCTCCCTTTCCACTCCCCTCACTCCAGCAGGGAATAGTCCGGTTAGCATTTACATAAACATATTTACAAGTTAATAATTTTTGGCATGAGGAATTATGATTAAGGGAAAGAGAAACATAGGAGGTAATTTTTATAAAGTGTTCATCAGAATTGGAAGGGTTATTTTGCTTTTTTCTGTGTGTTTTGCTTTGTTTCTTTTTTCTTCCTCTAGTTGGGGATAATATAGTCCATAACCAGTCAAATGCAGTTATCTTAACTCTCTGGACTGCTGAAAGGAGCTGCTTCCATCAGGGTTGTTCATCTCATAATATGGTAGTTGATGTGTACATTGTTACCTTGATTCTACTCTCTTTCCTCAGTATCAGATCCTGTAGGTCATTCCATTCTTCTCTAAAGTCCGACTGTATGGTTTCTTATAGAACAATTGCATTCCATAGTATTCATGTACCAAATTTTGTTTAGCCATTCACCAAATGATGGGCATCCCCTCAATTTCCAATTTTTTACCACTACAAAAAAGAGCTGCTATGAATATTTTGGAACATGTAGGACTTTTCCTATTCTTTTATAATTTCTTCTGGAGATAGACCTAGAATTGGAATTTCTGGGTTAAAGTGTATGAACAAAACAAAAATAAACTTATGTAACTTCACTGTTGTTTAAAAATTAAGTTTTTGATAAATCAATTCATAAATGAATAAATCCTAAATTATCAGTATAGGGCTAATGATAAGCTAATGTTTTCACCAGACATTAAGAGACAATGAAACAATATCAAAAGAAAAAAACAGAAAGAGAAAATAGAAGATAATATGAACTCATTGGAAGAACAACAGACTTAGTAAAGATATCAAGAAGAGATAAATTGAGAATTAGTGAATCACCTTAAAGTTATAATAAAAAATGAGTCTAGATATCATATTTCAAGTAATTAACAAAACTATTCCTATTTTAGAACCGAGGACCACCTGAAAGAGTTTCAAAAATGAAAACTCCCAGAAATATTATAGCCATATCTTCTGGCAGTCAGAAAGAAAACCTTCAAATATTTTGGAGTCATGGTCAGGATAACACAAAATTCAGTAGCTACCAAAATAAAGGAATAGAGTGCTTGTATTATGATATTCAAAAAGGCAAAAAAGTTGGGATTACAACCAGGACTAATCTGCCCACTAAAACACAACATAATCATTCAGGGGAAAAATGATATTAAATGAAATAGAGGAATTTCAAGAATTCCTTATGAAAACAACAGAGGTGATAGAAAATCTGCCTTTCAAATTCAGGATAAAAAAGATAAACATGAAAGAGAAATCATAAGGTACTGTTTACATTTCTATATGAGATGATTCTTTTATCTTGCAAGAACTAATATTATTAGGTGATAAGAAGAATTTTACAATGAAAAATGGTGTGGGAGTGAGCTGATTACATTGGGTTAATGTAAAAAAATGGATATAGACAAAGAATGATACTGCAGGAAAAGGATTAAGGGACAGGAAGAATGGGAAAAGTTATCTCACATAAAATGGCATGAAAGGAAGAGTTTTTACAGTAGAGGAAAAATGGGGGAAATGTGATATTTAAATTCAGCCACATCTAAATTGGTTAAAGAATGAGAATATATATGTATATGTATAAGTGTGTTTGTATATACACATACACCCCATTGACAACAGAAATTTCCAAAAGAAAAATAGGAGGAGAAAGGATAGAAGAAAGAAGGGGTAAAAAAAGAAAGGGAGGATAAACATAGAGTGTTATAAAAAAAAACAAAGCAGATTTTGGAAGAGGGACAAGATAAAAAGAGAGAAGAAAAAATAGGATGGATGGAAATGCAATTTTGAATCATAACTATGAATGTAAATGGGCTTGAACTTATCTAGAAAAGAGAAATAAAGCAAATAGCACAGTGGATTAAAATCCAGAATCCAACAATATGCTTTCTCGAGGAAATGCAATGAAAAAGAGAGACATAGAGATAAAATAAGGGACTATGACAAAATCTATTATGCTTTAGCTGAAGTAAAAAAGAAAAGGGAATCAATTATGATTTCAGAAAACAAAAACAAAAACAAATCTCATTAAATGGGATAAGAAGGAAAACTGCCTGTTACTAGATGAAACATACAAAATGAACAGCATCAAAGAGCATAACATCCAAATTCTTAAGAGAAAAGTTAAGAATTGCATGTTGAGCAGTTGTCAATCAATTGGGGAATGACTAAACAAGCTATGGTGCACGAACACTATGGAATATTGTTGTTATATATGAAACGATAAATGGTTGGACTCTAGAGAAGAATGGAATGACTTATGGGGTCTGATGCTGAGAGAAGGGAGCAGAGCCAAGAGAACAATGTACACATCAACAACAACATGACAATCCACTTTGAAAATCCAATGAACTCAATTAAAAAACTAGTTGAAAGAATGAATCATTTTATTTAATTATAATTAAATTTTAATTTAAATTTTATTTCATTTAAATATTTCTATTAAATTAAACATATTAATTCTCACATATTATGATAATATGATATATTGATTATGATTAATATGTTTATATTTAATATTTTATTTATTTAAAATTTTTTATTTAATTGACAAGAGTAACTCACATCAGTCATCACATTTTTATATATCATCAACAAAATTCTGCAAGAAGAGATAATAAGAGATATCCCATTTTACATTAACATAACATAAAATACCGGGGAGTATACTGGCCAAGATAAAGTCAGAAACTATGTGAACATAATTTCAAAACACTTTTATACAAATAAACTCAAAATAAATGACCTAAATAGAAAACGAGCTATCATGATTAAATTATAAAGATGCTGTGAATATTACCCATCCCACTTATGGATAGAAAAATCTCTGAATTAATAAAAGATAGCTTTAGAACACTGTGAGATGTAAAATAGATAATTTTATTACATTAATTCAAAATACTTCTTATGAATAAAACTAATATAGCCAAGATAAACAAGAAAAGCAAAAAAAATTAAAATCTATTTTATAAATAATTTTTGAATAAAGGTATGATATAGAAAATAATATTGAAGTATTTATCAAAATTATAAAAATGTGAGTTATTCCCCAGTTGATAAATGGCCAAAGGTTATGTACAGAAAATTTTTGGATGAAGAAATAAAGACTAAATATTGTCATATAAAATATTTTATTCATTATTGTTAAGAAAATTACATATTAAAATATCTTGGAGTTATCATTTCACATTTTCAAATTAACTAAAATTATAGAAGAGAACAAGAATGTGGAAAAATTGGGACACAAGCATCCTATTTATGAAATTGTGCCTTGATCTATCCATTTTGGGCAGCAATGTGGAACTATGGTCAAAAAAATTATAAAATTGTGTATACCTTTTGATGCAACAATACCATTATTACTATTTCATAAGATGGTTAAGGAAAAAAGGAAAAGAACTAATATGTTCTAAAATGCTTATAGAACCTTTCAGTGATATATATATATATATATATATATATATATATATATATATATAATATATATATTATATGTATATGCATGTATGATGCTCACATGCATATACATATAAATATATATATACATATATGTATTTAATATATTTATATATTAGTCATCATTTAAGAGGAATTATTAACAAGGGAAAAGAGAGAAAAAAATGGGGTAGGAAGGAAAAGCATAAGAGAAATTTTAAAAGCGTGTTCAGATTCTGTGAGGTTTTTGCTTTTTTATTTTTGTCCGAACGTGAATGGCATTGTCCATAACAGGTCTCCAGGATTGTCCCAGCTCCCTGAATTTCTGAGATGAGTCACATCCATCACAATTGATCAACTCATAATGTTGTTGCTAATGTGTCCAATGCTTTCTTGGTTCGGTTCTTCCCTCCCAACATCAGTTCATGTAATTATTTTCTTACTTCTCCAGACTCTGACCATTGATTCTTTTTTTTGCAAGTCAAATGGGGTTAAGTGGCTTGCCCAAGGCCACACAGCTAGGTAATTATTAAGTGTTTGAGACCTTATTTGAACCCAGGTACTCCTGACTCCAAAGTCGGTGCTTTATCCACTACACCACCTAGCTGCCCCTGACCATGGATTCTCACAGCACAATAATACTCCATAACATTCACACCCCATTACTTGTTCTACCTTTTCCCCAACTGATGGGCATCTCTTTGATTTTTAACTCTTTGTAACTGAAAAAACAGCTATTAAAAATATTTTGGAACATGTGAAACTTTTCCCATTTTTCATGACTTCTTCTGGTTAAAGAGCTAGTATTGGTACCACTAGGTCAAAAGGTATGATCTGATCCTTGCTCCTTGGGCATAGCACCATAGTGTTCCCCAGGATGGTTGGACTAGTTCACAACTCCATCAATAGTGCATCAGTGTCCCAATCCCCTGACAAGCTCTCCAACATAGACTGCTTTCCCATTTGTCATCCTAGTCAGTCTCTTAGATATCAGGTGGCACATCATAGTTGTTCTAATTTGTATTTCTCTCATCATTTATGACCTTGAGCACCCTTTCATTTGATAATATGACTTTAATTTCTTTTCTTGAAAATTGTCTGTTCATATCCCTTGACCATCCATCATTTGGGGAAGGACCTGCAACCTTATAAATTTGATTCAATTCTTTGTATATTTTAGAAATGAGACCTTTATCAGAATCTCTCTAGCTATGAAAATTGTTTCCCAGACCTTCCTTCTCCTCCCAATGCTGGCAGCATTGATTCCATTAATGAAAAGCTTTTCAAATTAATAGGGTCAAAATCATCCATTTTGCATTTTATAACATATTCTGTTTCTTTTTATTCATAAGTTTCTCCCCTTTCCATAGGTCTGACAGACAGAGTAATTCTTGGTCTGTTAATTTTTCTATGGTATCACGCTTTATGACCAAATCTTGCATGCATCTTGACCCCACTTTGGTACAGAATGTGAGATGTGGGTCCATATTCAGAACTTGCTAAAATATTCTCCAGTTTTTCCATATATTTGTGAGTTCTCATTTCAAACATTAATATTTTTGGACTTGCCAAATAATATATCCCTATAGTCATTTACTACACACTCTTTTGCACCCATCCCAATCCACTGGTCCACCACTCTATCTCCCAACCAGTACTGGGCAGTTTTGATGATCGCTGCTATAGCACAGTTCCAGGTCTGGCACATCTAGGCCCTCTTCCCTTATATTTTGTTTTCATCAGTTTGCTTGATATTCCTGACCCTCATTTTCATCAGATGAACTTTGTTACCATTTCTTCCAGCTCTGTAAAATATTTGGTACTTGGGAGTGAAGATCGGTATGGCATCAAAAAAAGCAACTTCATTTGGATAGAATTGTTATTTTTAACATATTAGCTCGATCTAACCATGAGCAACTGATGCCCTTCCAATGGTTTAGGTCTGATATTATTTGTGTGGAGAATGTTTGTAATTGTATTCATAGATTTTCCATGTTTGACCAAGGAGGCAGATGCCCAAGCATTTTATGTTGTCTGCAGCTACTTTAAATGGAATTTCTCCTTCCATCCACTGCCACTGTACTTCATTGGTCATATAAAGAAATGTCAGTGATTTATGTGGACCTTATCTTTAGATGAATTCCTAGGGTTCTCCAAGTATTTCATTAACAATCTGTAAAGACCAAAAGCCTTGTTTCCTCATTGCCAACTACAATTACTTCAATTTCTCCTTTCACTGCTAAAGACATTTCCAACACTATTTTGAACAGTAATGGTGATAATGGGCATACTTCCTTCATCCGTGATTACACTGTACATGCCCCAAGACAATTCCCACCACATACAATATTTGTTAATGGCCTTGGGCAGACACTGCCCATTATTTTAAGGAAAACTCCACTTATTTCTATACTCTCTAGTATTTTCAACAGGAATGGATATTTTATTCTGTCAAAAGCCTCCTCAGCATCCATTGAGACAATCAAGCTTACGTTTGGTTTTGTTATTATTATTATTGTTTAATTATGTTGAGTGTTTTTTGAATATTTAACCATCCCTGCCCACCTTTAGAAATTCAATTTGATCATGGTGTATTATCCTAATAATAACTTATAATCTCTTTGCTGAAATTTTAGTTACGATTTTACACCAATGTTCATTACAGAGATTGGTCTCTAATTTTCTTTGCTTGTTTTGACTCTTCCTAATTTTGGTAGCAACATCATATTCGAGTTATAAAAGAAATTTGACAGAACTCCTTCCGTTTTTAAAAATTGTTTATTTGGAACTGGAATTAATTATTCCTTAAATGTTTGGCAGAATTCACTTGTAAATCCATCTCAACTTGTAGTCTTTTTCTCAGGGAGTTTATTGATGGTTTCTTCAATTTCTTTTTCTGAAATAGAGTTATTTAGTATTTTCTTTCCTCTTCTGTAAATCTGGGCAGTTTGTAATTTTTGTAAATATTCATTCATTTCACCCAGGTTGCTAAATTTATTTTCATGCAATTAGGCAAAATAACTCCGAATTATCTGATTTCCTCATTGTTGGTGAGTTCACCCTTTTCAATTTTGCTATTGATAAATTGGTATTCTGCTTTCTTTTTTTAATCAGATTAACCAAAATTTATTTATTTTAGTGATTTTTTTTCATAAAACCAACACTTAGTTTGACTTATTAAATTGTTTTAAGGTTTTCACCTTTATTAATCTCTCCTTTGATTTGTAGAATTTCTAATCGGGTATTTAAAATAGAGATTTTTGGGGCCACAGGGTGACATGGTGGATAAAGTACTGGCCCTGGAGTCCAGAGTACCTGGGTTCAAATCTGGTCTCAGACACTTAATAATTACCTAGCTGTGTGGCCTTGGGCAAGCCACTTAACCCTGTTTGACTTGCAAAAACCTAAAAAAAAATAAATGGAGATTTTTAGTTTGTTCTTTTTCCAGCATTTTTAGTTGCATTCCCAGTTCATTGATCTCTCTTCTTTCTTTATCTTACCCATATCAACATTTTGAGATATGAAATTTCCCATAAAACTGCTTTGATTGCATTTCATAAATTGGTATAATGTTTCATTGTTTTCATTTTCTTGAAAGAAATGGTTGATTATTTCTATGATTTATTGTTTAATCAACTTATTCTTTAAAATTGTTATTTAGTTTCTAATTAATTTTTGGTTTATTTTTTCATGACCACTTATTAAATGAAATTTTCATTATATCATGATCCGAAAAGCATGTATTTATTATTTATGCCTTTCTGCATTTGATTATAAGGTTTTTAATGCCTTAGTGCACTGTTAATAATGGCAAGGTCAGTTTTATGGGAGAGCACGAAGTATATTCTATTCTATCCCCAATCAGTTTTCTCCAGAGGTTTATCAAATCTAAGTTTAAAATGTCTTTAAATTCCTTCTTGGTTTTTTTTTTCCAGTTTACATTTTTTATTTTTTCAATTGATATTTTATTGGCTTAATTCTGTGTTATGAAAGATTTTCAACATTTATACTCTGCATATTTATAAGCTACAAGATTTGCCTCCACCCTTCCTTCCCAGCCCCCTCCCCTCATCCATGAACAGTCAAGTGCATACTGTACACACACTTCTATGTTTAATATGTTTACCGGTTAGTTATTTTTGGTATGAGGAATTAGGATTAAGTGAAAAGAAAGAAATCCATGAGCCAAGAAAGAAATAAATAAAATATTTTATTTTTTTAAAAAGTGAATATAGTGTTCTTAAAAATTCTGGAGGATTTTTATTTGTTTGTTTTGTTTTGTTTTTCTTACTCTGGAAGAGGATAGAATTATCCATAGCTAGTCTCTCAGGGTTGTCTGAATTCTCTGAACTGCTGTGTGCAAATAAATTCAAGGTTGACCAATTCACAATGCTGTTGTTTATGAGTACAATATTCTCTTGATTCTGGTCCCTTCACTCAGCATCAGATACTGGAATTCATTCCATGTTTCTTTAGAGCCTGACCATTTATGAATTATTATAGAACAATAGTATTCGATAATATTCATAAATCATAACATGTTCGGTCATTCCCCAGTTTAAAGGCATCCCCTCAATTTTCAATCCATTGCCACTACAAAAAGAACTACCATGAATACTTTGTGCAACTTTTCCTGTTTTATTATTTCTTCTAAGTATAGGCCCAGTACCACTATTGCTGGCACAACGCGTATGATCAATTTTATTGCTCTTTGAGCACAGTTCATATTGCTCTCCAGAATGGTTGGATCAGTTCACAACTCCAACACTGCATTAATGGCCCAATTCTCCTATATCCTCTACAAAATCGACCATTTTCCCCTTTTGTTCTCTTAGTTCATCTGATAGGTGTGAGATGCCAGCTCATAGTTGTTTTAAATTGCTTTTTTATAGTCAGTAATGATTTAGAACATTTTTGTATATGATTATATATAACTTTAATTTCTTCATTTGAAAGCTGCCTGTGCATATCCTTTGCCCATTTAGCAATTGAGAAATGACTTCTAATCTTATAAATTTGCTGCCATTTTTTGTATATTTTAGAAATGAGATCTTTGTCAGAACCCCCAGCTGAGAAAATTGTTTTAAATTTAATGTAGTTTAAATAATCATTTTGAAATTTATTATGTACTCTTTTTCTTGTTTGGTTATAAATTTCTCCCCTTTCCATAGATATGACAGAGTATTTCATGATCTATTAATTAGTCAATGGTGTCACACTTTATGTCTAAACCCTGTACCCATTTTGATCTTATTTTGGTATAGAGTGTGAGATGTGGGTCTATGTCTAATTTTTGCCAGCTATTTTCCAATTTTCCCAACAATTTCTGTCAAAAAATGAGTTCATATCCTAGAAGCTAATGCCTTTGGTTATGTCAAACTGTACATTACTGTATTTAGATACTACTGTTTCTTTTGAACCTATCCTAATCCAGTGATCCATTACTCTATTTCTTAACCAGTACCAGGCAGTTTTGATGACTGCAGGTTTATAGTACAGTTTTAGATCTGGTAGAGCTAGGCCACATTCCTTTACATTTTTTTCATCAATTCCCTTCTATTCTCGACCTTTCGTTGTTCCAAATGAATTGTGTTAATATTTTTTCCTAGTTTCATAAAATAATTATTTGGTAGTCTGATTTTATGGCACTAATAAATAATTTAATTATTATAATTAGCTTGGGCTAACCATGGGCAATTGATAAATTTTCTATTCTTTAGGTTTGACTCTATTTAAGTGAAAAATGCTTTGAAATTGTATTCATACTGTGTCTGGCCTTGTTTGTCTTGGAAGGTAGATTTCCAAATAAAGTTGTCTGCAGTTACTGAATGGAATTTTTCTTTCTATCTCTTTGTCTTAGACTTTTTTGTTCATATATTTAGCAAAACTAATGATTTATGTGGGTTTATTATACATCCTGCTACTTAGCTGAATGTGTTAATTGTTTCAAGTAGGTTTTTAGATGATTTTCTTGGATTCTCTAGGTATACCATCATATCATTTTCAAGGAGTAAAAGCTTTACTTCCTCATTGTCAATTCTGATTGATTAAATTTCTTTTTCTTCTCTTATTGCTAAAGCTAACATTTCTAATACTAAATTGAATAGTAAAGGTGATATGGACATCTATGTTTCACCCCCTGATCTTAATGGAAATGCTCCTACTTTTTCACCATTTCATACAATATTTGATGATTTTTTTTAGGTAGATAATGCTTATTATTGTAAGGAAAACACTATTCCTATACTTTCCAGTGTTTTTAATAGCAATGGATGTTGCACTTTATCAGACTATTGTTATTGATGTGTGCAATTATGTTGAGTGTTATACTAATATTGAACCAGCCCTGACTGCCTGGTATAAATCCTATATGATCATGGTGTATTGTCCTAGTAATAACGCGCTGTAATCCCTACTAAAATTTTATTTAAATTTTTGTATCAATGTTCATTAGGAGATTAATCTCTAATTTTCTTTGTCTGTTGGTCCTTCTTGATTTAGGATCAGCACCATATTGATATCATAAAAAAGAATTTGGCAGAACTCCTTTTCTTAATTTTTGAAAATAGTTTATGCAGAAGAGGAATTGTTTCTTGCAAATCCATCTGGACCTAGTGATTCTTTCTTAGGGAGTTTATGGATGGTTTCTTTAATTTCTTTTTTGCTGAAACGGGGTTATTTAAGTATTTTATTTACTCTTCTATTTTTTCTGGGCATTTTTGTAAATATTCATCCATTTCGCCCAAGTTATCCAGTTTATTGGTATAAAATTTGGTAAAATAGCTCCATATTATGTCTTTAATTTCCTCCCCATTGGTGATTAATTCATCTTTTTCATTTTTGATACTGGTAATTTAGATGATTTCTTTCATTTTTAAAATCAAGTTAACCAAAGGTTTGTCTATTTTACTGGTTTTTTTCCATAAAACTAACTCTTAGTTTTATTTTTGAGATCACTTGTTTTCTTGATTTCACCTTTATTAATTTCTCCTTTGATTCTCAGAATTTCTAATTTGGTATTTAATTGGGGATCTTTAATTTGTTCTTTTTCTAATTTTTCAAATTGCATACTGAATTCATTGATATCCTCTTTTTCTATTTTATTTAAAAAAAGTTTAAGTGATATAAAATTTCCTCTATAAACTGACTTGGCTGCATCCCATAAATTTTGCTATGATGTTTCATTGTTTTCATTTTCTTGGATGTAATTATTGATTTTTTCTATGATTTGTTGCTTTATCCATTCTTTCTTTAAAATTAAATTATTTAGTTTCCAATTAGTTTTTGGTTTATCTTTCCATGACCCTTTACTATATGTAATTTTTATTGCATCATGATCTGAGAAGTATATATTTAGTATTTCTTCCTTTCTGTAATTGATTGTAAGATTTTAATGCTCTAGTACATGGTGATTTTTGTATAGGTGCCATCTGTTATAGAGAAAAAGGTATATTCTTTTCTATCCCTATTAGGTTTTCTCTAGAGGTCTTTCATATCTTAGTTCTCTAAGATTTTATTGACCGTCTTGACTTCTTTCTTATTTTGCGGTTAAATTTATCTATATCTGAGAGTGGGAGGTTGAGGTACCCTATTATTAAAGTTTTGCTGTTTATATCTCCTTATAATTTACTCAGCTTTTCCTCTAAGTATTTGGATGCTATTCCACTAGGTGCATGCAGGTTTAATAATGATAACTTTATCATCTTTGGTGCCTTTTAAGAACATGTAGTTTCCTTCCTTACCCCTTTTAATGAGATTGCTTTAATTTTAGATCAGGATCACTGCCCCTGATTTTTTTGCTTCAGTCAAAGCATAATATATTTTGCTCCATTCTTTTCCCTTTACCCTGTGTATATCTCTCTGCTTCAAATGTGTTTTTTGTATACAACATTTTGTAGGATTTTGGTTTTTAATATATTCTTCTATCTGCTTCCATTTTATGGGACAGTTCAACCCATTCACATTTATAGTTAAAATGAATAATTCTGTATTTCCCTCCAAGCTCTCTTTCCCCATTTTCATTTTTCTCTTTCCTTTTCTCTTATTCCTCCTCACCAAAGTTTTACTCCCTTTTCTCTTTAAATTTTCTTTTAAAATTTAATATTCAGTTTATTTTCACTTATACCTTTGCCTTCTCTTTTCTCAGTCCCTTCTGCCCTTAATTTTCTTTTCCCCTGCCCCCCCCCCCACCTCAACTGTAGAGTAGGTTAGATTTTTAAACCCAAGTGGGGATTTTTCTTATTCCCTCTCTGGATCAAATCTATTGGATTCACTCTATTCACACCTTCCCCTTTTTACCCTCTACTATAATTGCTCTTTGTGCTTCTTCATCTAGTGTTATAGATCATTGGAAGTACAATCAATTAGTAATCAAAGTGCCATCAAAGGTTGATTAATTGATTGCTTGACAAACTTAGGGTACTATACATTAAAGTAGAATCACAAATTGATTGATTGCTTTGTTGTTTATTACATAACATTACCTCACAGTCATTATGTACCCTCTCCTCTTCTATCTCATTTAGAAATACACTTCTGAAGAGTCATGAATCATATCAATGTATAATCATTTTATACCTTATTCCCTTTTCAATTACTCTTCAAGCATGCCAAAACGTCATGTTCCAAAGCATCATGAAAAACCAAATCAGGGAAGCAGCTAGGTGGTCCAGTGATAGAGCACTGGCCCTGGAATCAGGAGGCTCTGAGTTCAAATCCAAATTCTTAATAACAGACACTAAATAATAATTGCCTAGCTGTATGATCTTGGGCAAGTCATTCTTAATCCCACTGCCTAAATAAATAATTAAATAAATAATTTCATGAACTATTTCATGAACTCCCCCCACTCAAGTGATCTTCCCCACTACTCCCTACTTTAGTTTTCCAACCATGGTACTTATACCCTTATTAAGTGAAGCATGGGTCAAGTACCATCCATCCTCTGCTCCTATAGTTACCTAGAGTCTTTAAGTGCTCTGAGTATTTCAATACTCTGAAGGTCTCTCTTAAGAATTTTAAACTGGATTGTATAGTATGGGAGATATTTTCTATGGACCACCCAGAATAATATGTCCTAATCAGAGAAAGTGTTAAATTTCATTAGCAAGACTATTAAATTAGGTCAAAGGAAACTGAGACATAAGTTTAGAGTAAACATCCCAGTTTTTCTACTGAGCTTTTTGTCTCAAACACAGTGATGTAATATTGTTCAATGGAAATACCAGAATCAACCATACCCATAATCTCTAAATCCACTCTATTTACTTATATTCAATCCTATTACTATCCTTATCTCTTCCTTTATAGGATTGTATACAATTTGATATTCTTGATGAACATTTTTTTTACCACTTCTTGTATACCTTTTTATGCCTCTCTTGAGTCTTGAATTTGGAGATTGAATTCTCTGTTTAGTTTTGGTCTTTTTATCAGGAAATTTTGGAAGTTCTCTACTTCATATTTCCCCCTGACAGAATACGCTGAATTTTTCAGGATAGTAAATTCTTGGTTATTATCCAAGATCCTTTGCCCTCAGATATATGGTATTTCAGGCAATTGGATCCTTCAGTCCTGAAGCTGAAAATTCTTGTGTAAGTCTGAGTGTATTCCTTTGTATTTAAATTACATTTCCCCCCCCACCAACTTGCAGTATTTTCTACTTTATTTGAGACTTTAAAAATTTGGCAATGATAGTCCTGGGAGGTTTTGCTTGGAGATCTCTTTCTGGCAGAGTTTTGTGCATTCTTTCAATGGCTATTTTCTCTTCTTATTCTAGCAGATTTGGACAGTTTGCCCTGACAATTTATCTGAAAGTTGTTTTCCAGCTTCTTATTTTCACCTAGGTTTTCTAGTAATACAATAATTTGGAAATTATCTCTCCTAGATCTATATTTTCCAGGTTGTTGGGTTTTTTGGTAAAAGAGTCTTTATGTTTTCTTCAATATTTTCATCCTTTTTACTTTGTTTTATGCAATCATGTAGTATTGTAGATTTGTTGGTTTCAATTTGTACAATTCTAATTTTTAGGGTTTTATTTTCTTCAGTTAGCTTTTTTATTCTCTTTTCTAATTGGGTAATTTTGTATTTTGCTGAGATGCATTCTTTTCCAGGTGGTTATTTTTAAATTTAAAGGAGTTGATGTTTTTGGTCAGTTTTTTGTAATTTTCCTTCATGGCACTCATTTCTTTTTTTCCATTTTCTTCCTTTCTTCTTTGGTTTTTTTAAATTTCTTTTTATAATTCTTCTATGAGTTTTTGGATTTGATTCTAATTCATGGACTCTTTTTTTAAAAAATTATTTATTTTCATCCATATGTACATGTATAATTTAAAAGTTACAAAGTTTTCTCACACTGTTCCTTCCCACCTCCTCCCCTCAGCTGCTAACAGTCAGATTAGCATTGTACCCACATATTTGATGAATGTATTTGCAAATTTGTAATTTTTGATTTGAGGAATTAAGATTAGGAAAAAGAGATAAATAAGAGATAAATTTTATAAAATGTTCATTAGTTTCAAGAGGATTGGTTTGTGTGTGTGTGTGTGTGTGTGTGTGTGTGTGTGTGTGTGTATGTGTGTGTGTGTTTCATTTTGTTTTGCTTTTCTTCCTCTAAATGGGGATAATATAGTCCTTATCCAGTCAAATACTGTTGGCCTAGCTCTCTGGACTGCTGAGTATAGCTGCTTTCATCAAGGTTAGTCATCTCACAATGTTCTTGTGAATGTGAACATTGTTCTCTTGTTTTTGCTCCCTTCACTCAGCATCAGATCCCATAAGTCATTCCATGTTTCTCTAGAGTCAAAGCATTTATGGTTTCTTATAGAACAATAGTATTCCATTGTATTCATGTACCAAAACTCGTTTAGCTATTCCACAACTGATGGGCATTCCCTCAATTTCCAATTCTTTGCCACTATAAAAAGAGCTGCTATGAATATTTTAGAACATGTAGGATTTTCCCCTTTTTTAAAATATAATTTCTTCTGGATATAGACCTAGAATTGGAATTGCTGGGTCAAAGGGTATGAACAGTTTTATTGCTCTTTGGGCATAGTTCCATTTTTCTCTCCAGAAAGATTGAATCCATTCACAGCTCCATCAATTTCTCAATTCTCCCACAACCTCTCCAACATGGATCATTCTCCCTTTTTCTCATCTTGGCCATTCTAATAGGTATGGTATGATGACTATTAGGCTATGTTACTTATCAATTAATCAAAGAATCAATCAACCTTTAAGAATAATCCTATCAGGACAGATAAAAGACGAGATTGACAAAGAGTTTGTAAGTATAAGACAGGGTGAAAACAATAAAAACATAAAAAGGACTATACTAGGAGAAAGTTGGGCATTAGTGGCCAATTAGTACCAGGTGAAGATGCAAAAAGATCTTTTTGAATAGAATGAAAGAAGGAAAGATGTGAACAATGAATAAATCTACTCAATAGATTTGATCTTGAAAGGGGATTAAAGTGGGATTAAAAAATCTATCCTAGGGCAGCTGGGGAGGCAAATATAGAGCACAGGTCCTGGAGTCAGGAGTTCAAATCCAGACTCAGACACTTAGTAATTGCCTAGTTGTGTAAACTTGGGCAAGTTACTTAACTCCATTGCAAAAAAAAAAATCTATTCTATCCTACAGGGAAGGGTGGGAAGGAGGAAAAGAAAGAAGAAATTGGGACAAATACAAGGAAGACAAAAGATAAAAGAGAAAATAAAGTTAAATTAAAAATATAAAAGATAAATTAAAGCGAAAAGGGAGGAGGAAGTAAGAGGAAAGGCAAGAGAAAAATGTAAATGGGGAAAAACAGAATGGAGTGAAATACAGAATGAGTAATCATAAATATAAATGTGAAGGGGATGAACTCTCCTATAAAACCATAAACAGCAGAATGGATTAAAATCTAGAATCCTATCATATGTTTCTTTAATTTTTTATTTATTTAAGGCAATGGAGATCTGAGTGACTTGAAGGTCACAAAGCTAGGCAATTATTAAATGTTTGAGGCTGGATTTGAACTCTATTCCTCCTGACTCCAAGGTCTGTGCTCCACCCACTGTGCCACCTAGCTGCCTCCCCCCACAACACATTGTTTGCAAGAAAACACATTTAAAGTAAAGAGATATACACAGGGATATGGTTAAAGGTTGGAGCTAAATATCTTATGCTTCAAGGGAAGTAAAAAAATCAGGAAAAGTGATACTGATCTCAGAGAAAGCAAAAGAAAAAATAGATCTTATTAAAAGAAATAAGGAAGGAACCCTCTTCTAGCTCATCAGAAGTACACTTCTCAAAAGTCATAAATCACACCAATTTATAGTCACTTTTTATCTTATCCCCTATTTGAAGTACCCTCCACAGACACAAAATTCTCATAAGTCAAAGAATCATGAAAAGTCAAATCATTTTATGGACCATTTGTATACCTACCCACCAGCAGCCCAATCCCTCCATTTATATTCAAAGTGTCAAGCAAGGCTAAATCGCTTCATGATATTTTCATGTTCAATACCTCCAAGTAATCTCTCTCTTTCCCTCCTTCTTTATAATATCCCAACCATAGCTCTACAATACTCCTCTATTAAAGTATTAGTATACTCTTTCTCTCTTTCCCTTTAGCACCTCAACCATGGTACTAAAACACTGGTTAATTGAAGTATGGATTAAGGCAAGATTACTTCCCAATAGCTTTATGTCCAACCCTTCTAAATATAATTCCACCCTCTGCCTCTCTTTATTACAACTCTGTTTAAATAAAGTTTCTAGTAAAATAAGGTCACTTCTGATTTAATTATATATAGAATCTCTAAGTAAAAGACACCCCTGAAGGTCTCTCTTAAAATTATAAGGCAAAGGAAAGATTGACAGCCAGCATTGGGTGCCCCCTTCAGAGAAAGTACTGAGCTCTATGAGAGCAAGGCTGAATTAAAGTAACTCAAAAGGAAATATATATATATATATATATAAATTTAGAATAATAACCCCAGGTATTCACCTGCAATATTTGTGACCCACCTGTAGTAGAGAATTTTGAACTCATATTGATCTGATCAGTCGCAGTCCAACACCATGTAATTTGTCTCAAATTTAGTGATGCCATTTTGGTCTTCTTTGATAAAGAAAGACAAGAACCAAGCATAGCCATAACTTCTAAATACAAACCCTTCATCTATTTTCAACCCTTTAACTATTCTAAGGGGGAAAAACAAGAGTTACGAGTGTTATCTTCTCTTTTAGGCATATATATATATATATATATATAGATATAGATATAGATATATAGATATATAGATATATAGATATAGATATATATATACAATGTGTGTATGTATACATACACATATATATATATAATGTGTGTATATATATACATACACATACATATATATATATAATGTGTGTATATATATATATATATATATATGTATATATATATATATATGTATGTGTATGTATATACAACCTAATATTCTTGACTGGCATTTCCAATGTACATTTTCATACATCTCTTGCCTTTTATATTTGAAGATCAGAGTTCCTGTTCAGTTCTGGGCATTCCTTTTCCAATTGGTTGATTTGAATTTTAGCTGATTTACATTTCTTTTCCATTTGGTCAATTTGACTTTTAGATGAGTTGCATTCCTTTTCCAGTTGATCAATTTTATTTTTTTTTTATTGAGTTTCATTTAATTTCCAGTTGGTTATTTTTACTTTTAAAGCAATTAATTTCCCTTGTCAATTTTTCATAATTTTTCTGCACAATTCTCTTTTATTTTTCTCATTTTTCTTTTCTCTTTTGTCTTTGGTTTTTAAAATCTTTTTTTCCCTTCCTCTCTCACCTTTATTTCAGTTCAACAACTGGGGTGGGGGGAGGAGGGTGGAGGCAGGCACTGGGCCTCTGCTCCTGCTCTGCTCCTAGGGGTGATCCTGATTTCTGAGCTTGGTCCAGGGCACACAAGGGGTTCAGGGGTGGGGAGAGTCAGGGGGCAGTGCGGGCCGGGGCTTCTCGGG
This sequence comes from Macrotis lagotis, assembly GCF_037893015.1. Taxonomy (NCBI): domain Eukaryota; kingdom Metazoa; phylum Chordata; class Mammalia; order Peramelemorphia; family Peramelidae; genus Macrotis; species Macrotis lagotis. The sequence continues at coordinate 378,361,945 of NC_133666.1, forward strand.
GCTAGTCCTGCTCCTTCTATGGCATTGAAGTACACAAGTCTGACAAGGTCGGCCCAGATGTCAACTTTTAAAAAACATTCTTGCAGTTCAACTCTCTGCTCAAGAACTCTTTCATTGCCTCTCCAACTTCTTTTATTTTGCTTCTAGTCACTTTGAATATGCATCCAACTTGTAGGCTGCTTGCTCAAGAGCTGCTACTTGCTCCTCAATTAAAGTGATTGGATCCAGATAAGGCTGAAGTGCTGCATATTTATGGTTTAGGTCCTTGAGGTTCCTGCTTATGCTGAGGGGGATGTCTTTCATTTCCAGCTACTTTGGGCTTGTCAGTTTGTTCATGTTTTCCAGCAGTTTATAGTCTTCGCTGGTGGCCATTTTGGAGAACATGTCCTGGCACAGCCCAGTGATGTCCACCTCGGTGGGCTCCGTGGCCTCCCCAGCCATCTCCACCATGGCATCAATCTGGGCCGGGGAAGGGGGGGCGGGGGGAGGGGAGGGGGAAGGGGAGGGGAAAGGAGGGGAGGGGAGGGGGAAAGAGCTTTAAAATCTTTTTAAATCTCTTCTCTGAGGTTTTGGATTTGAATTCACTTCAAAAACTCCTTTGAGACTTACTATGTAGGTAATTTGCCAGTATTTCTTCTGAGATGGAAGTTTTATCATCACTATCTTTATAGCAGTTTCTATGTTTAGTGCTTTTTTTTTCTCATTTTGATTATTTGAGCTCTGTTCTTGGGGAATAGGGAAAATAGTGCTAAGATTTTTGTGTTTGGACTGAGATCTGATCCCTGGCTTATTGGTGTCAAGTATTTGTTTATGCAGCCCAAGAGTTCCCTATGCAGTGGTTTGTTCACAAAACAATCTTTTCTGTTGGCTCAGTGTTCCCAGACTTCAGACTTTGTATAAGGATGGGGACCCTCCTTGCTGGTCTTCTATCTAGCTACTGGGACCTGGACTGCTATTTAGTTGCTGGGACCTAGGCTGCACTATGTCTAGAATACTCCTATTTGCTTTCTTGCCTTTCCACCTAGCTCAGTTTTACTTCCCCTTTTCCCCCAAAGAGTTAGACCTTCATTGAAGAACCTCCATGATATCTACAAAAACTTGTTTAAATCTTTTTTTTTGTGAGATCTGTAGCTTAAATGTCTGTGTAAAGTCTTCATTTAAGGTTCATTTAACATTGTGTAGAGAGAAACTCCATGAGCATGGTAGCTTCACCCTATCATCTTAGCTCTGCCCCAGAAGTCCTCCTATAATGATTATAGATGCAAATCTTTTAAATAAAATACTAGAAAGGAAATTAAAGTAATATATCAAAAAGTTCCTTTACTCTGATGACATAGGGTTCACACCAGGAATCCAATGCTAGAAGGAACACTATCTGTATAACTGATCAAATAAATAGCAAGAACAAAATAACTTATGATTGTATGAATAGATGAATAAAATGTTCATGACATAATCCAGTACCATTACCTATTAAAATATCTGAATGCATAAGAATCAGTGAAGTGTTTCTTAAAATAAGAAGTATCTAAATAAAATGAACATCAATCATCTATAATGGGATAAATTTGAAGTCATCTTGATAAGATAAGAAGTGAAGAAATGTTGCTAACAGCATCATTTTAAATTGTCCCAGAAATACTAAATATAATAATAAGAGAAAAAAAGAAATTAAAGGAATAAAAATAAAGGAGTCAGAAAACTATTTCTCCTTTCAGATAACACAATAGTAAATTTAAAGAATCTTAGAGGGTCAAATAGGAGCAAAGAAAAAATCTAGATGAAATGTTTAACAACTTCAGGAAAATTTCAGTCTATAAAATAAACCTATAGAAATTATCCACAACTGCATACATTACTAACAAAATTAAGCAAGAAAATTTAATTTAAATTAACTGTAGATAATAAAATGCTTGACATTTTAACTATCAAATCAGACCCAGGGAGTATATGAAAACAATTACAAATACTTTTCATATGAATAAAGAAACATCTAAACAACTGAAGAAATTAGTTACTCATGGCTAGTTTGAACAAATATTTTTTAAAAAATTACGATTTTACCTAAATTGATTTTCTTATTCTGTGCTATACCAATCAAATTACCAAATAATTATTTTATAGAGCTAGTCACAATAACCCCAAAATTTTCTGAGAAAGCAATAAGTTATAAATATCAATAGAATTAATTAAAATAGGAAAAATGCATTCTAGCTGTACTGTATTTCAAATATGTTTCAAAAGGGTAATCATCAAAATGCTCTGGGCCTGCTTAAGAAAAAACTTGACAGACCAGAATGGCTCTATTAAACTAGATAACACACATATATTAGTTAATTACCCTAGTAAATGAGAGTTGATAAGTTTAAAGATCAATTTTGGGGGGTAAGAACTCGATATTTGACAAAAGTTATTTGTAAAACTGGAAAAGATTATTAAAAAACTAGTTTAGATAAATATCTCATACCATTTAACAGAATAAGATCAAAATAGACAAATGATTTATACACCTAGGTTGATATTAGCAAACTCATTGAGTAGAGATGGTCAGAGAAGGTGTGTTTTGATCTGGGACACAAAAAAAAGTAATCATTCATGTTTTCCTTCTACTTTGTTTTCCTTTAGCACTTGCCACTATGCTTGAGGCACAATGCTAACTGTCACCCCCCCACACACACACACACACAACTTCCTCTCCCATCCAAAATATAAAATGAAGTCTTACCATCATAGCGAAATCCACTATAGGAAGTAAAAATTGAAAATATCATGTGCTACACACATCATCTCCCCACTAAAAAACACATCTCCACTCTAAAAGAGTCAATTAATTTAATACACTTTTATTTTCCCTTACCATATATGGAGAGATCAGAACAAGACTATACAAATCCAAACGCAAATTATTTTTAGTGATTAAACATGTATAACATATGCATATATAAATTTATATAATTAAATGTTTTTAAAATGTGACCCATTTTTTATTCTGTGTTTCTGAACTAAGAATTTTGTTTTAAGGTATTTAAAAAATGCAAAATCTTTTAAGATTCCTCAGTCCTCTAGAATAACAGAAGAGGTTCTTTGGTTTGCTCAGCTAGTTACTTATCCTAAAATGTTCTTCAATTTTGCAGGTCAAAACTTGTGTAACTTTGACTGTCCATGTCCCCATCCAAACTAATCTAAGGAAGATTTATATTTTAGCCAGTATTTTGCAATGAAGTGGTCCAGTAAAAAACAAGCAAATTTAAGGGGAGGAATATTAGAGAGAACCATTTGCACTCAATAATTTTGAAAATATCTACAATGCATGAGTCGAAAAATATAAACTCAGAGAAAAATTTTAATTCATTCTCTAAAGGTATTTTTTGAATTTTTTTTGAAAATATGATGAGTAACACTCATGAACTGCAGCCAATTCCATGAAAAAATAATTGACTGATATGTTTCAAATAAGCCCTGACCTTTTTAAAAAAACAAACTACCTATCAGATATCTTTATATGCTTCATGTTCTTCTATGCAGGTGTAGTTCTATCATTTTCCTTTTCTGATTGAAAGGTACTATGAATGAGATGATAAAATCTTCATGGGTGCAGTTACTTTCTATGCTACACAAAAAGCTAATTTGTATCACTCTGTAAGGCAACTGTACTATGATAGACTTTTTTTCACTGAAAGCAGGGGGAAAAACAGATGGGGTGAAAGGTGAAGCTATTGCCTATTGGCCCTACTCTACATCTAGCAAAAATCAGAATCACCTCAACTCTTCTACCATTTTTCTGCAACTAAGAAAAGTAAACAAAACTCTGAATACATCAAAACAATGTCTGTTTTAAAAAAGTATACTCCCATATTTTCTCAATTTCCATATTTAAATAAAAAAGTTACTAACTCACTGATTCAAATGCATGTTAATAAAATAATTGCACAGTGCTTAAGCAGTATTGTCTCAAAGCATGCTTGAATTGTTTCTAAACTCTTCTATCACTGTAGCATCAAATGAAGTTATCTTCAATATTTTCTTTCCCATAAAAAATTAATCTCATTACCTTCATGATAATTTACTGGGTCATCTCACACTTAAAAGAAATTATTTGAATCATTATTTTAAAATTTAATATCACAGTCATTTTCAGATATCTATTTCTTATCTACCACTAACAATACTTGAGGCTTCCCTTGTAACATGAATAATAAAGAAAAGACAACTGATATTGACTGCATTTAGAAACTTGGGCTATATTCCATGACATTGTCTTTGACTTCTCTACAAAAAGGAGAGAAGATGATTCCCTGATACCAAGACTGATCTTAACAATTTCTTAGAGTTCGGTTTCTGTTTTGCATTCTTTCACTGATTTTATTGTAGTCACTATAAAATTTTGTTCTTCATGTACTTACTTTTCTCTCCATCATTTTATAATTAATGGTAATAAAAAGAGAAACAGAAAAGGAGAGCAAACATTGGCACTGTGCAAATTAGCTTTTTTCTTACAAACAATATCATGCTTTTATGAATTCAACATATAATATCAGCTAGGATTTATAGAGTGATTAAAGATTTGCAAATCACTTAATGAGCTTTCAATTTTATCCTCACAACAATGCTCAGAGGTACATGCTAATAATATTAACATTTTGTAGAAGAGAAAACTGAAACAGGTAATATGTGACTTGTTCAGGATCATTCAATCGATGGCATATTCTTTTTACTTGAATTTTAACAATAATATAATACATCTATGTTTCAAAATCTGTTCAAAATCCATAATTCATAAATACCTACTTGTTCTTTGATGAGACTTTTAGTGAGTCACTATGAATAGTTAAATACTTATAAAGAATTTATCTATTTTACATATTTAGAGTTTATGATCAATTGTAGCATCACTTGTTCAAAAAGTTTAATGACTTCCCTTAAAAAATTTCCAAATTATAGTGCCAAACATGATGTATTATTGTTTCTATCTTTACACAACACCCACCTCATACATGCACACCTTACTCTCTTTTTTTCTTCTTTATAAATTTAATAGGTTTGAGTGAAAATTTTTATATTTTAGTTCATATTCATCCTTTTAATGATTTGACACATTCTTCATGTGACTGTTACTTGCATTAACTTTTTGGGAAATGGTTTTGTCATTGTTTTCGACCATTTATTTATTGGGGGATGGATTTTGGTATTGTTTATTTTTGGCACACCCCTTCAAAGCTTAGATAAAAAAAATCTTATCTTTTATATGGTATGTTTCAAAGTCTTTGTACAATCTTAAATGATTATAACTAGTTTTAGCAATGATTTCTTTTGTTCAAAAAAATAAAACTTTGTATAATCATGATTGTATTGTTTAGTACATTATTTAGTAATTTTTTGCTGAAAAATTTTGTCTCCATTTAGTAACAGATATGAAAGATATCATGATTTAATCTTCTCAGTTTTACTTTTAATGATCTGAGCTTTCCCATATAGATAGTCAAATTTCAAGTCCTAATTTTTAGTCTTCAAATCCCTAATTTATGATAGGATTCAGTTTTCCAATTTAGGTCTGGAGATTTTGCTTCCATGTGGTAGTCACAAAATAACAGTATCTTAGATTTGGATATAACCATTGAGATCATTTCACTACATGGCTTTCCAAATGGAATACATTTCATTTTTATAGGTAGTTCTAGTATAGAAAGCTTTTCTTTGCTTCAACCAACATTTACCCCTCTGTACCTTCCCCTTTTTTCCTACTCACTGCACTCTGGTTCAAGAAAAATATTTCAAATGCAATTTTTTGGAAGTCATACAGATGGTAGAGAAAAGCAACTAATGAAAATGAAATCTGATACAATATAATAATTGAAATTAAATATGAATTGAGTCTTTTTCCTTTTCCAAAGTCAACTTCTAATAGTCCATTCTTTATGACTCTGGCTTCATTAAAACATCTATAGTGTCAAACTTTAACCTCTACCAAACTGTATTATCAAGTATAGGGTCTGGTACTACATCACATAAACCAGATACTACATCAGATAACTAGATAAGTTAGTGTCCAAAGATTTGGCAGAGGCTAAAGGACTTTTTTTCAGTCATAAGAACTCATGAAACTAGTAGGAGATTTTTTTTGGTGTGTTGATGGAGAGTATCCCTATCAAAAGAATAATATATTTTAGAATTTATCATTAAGAAGTCTTGTGATTTGTTTTAGGTTTTATATTTGAATTTATTATAGAACACTACTCAAAACAAAAATTATTTATGTACTAATTTGAGAACAACACCTAACTCCAAAACAAAAACCCAAATGGAAGCTAAGCATTTGAAACAATTACATTGTTCTCAAATATAAGATGTCTGAAGCTAGGGTAAGTTTAATAAATTGTCAAAACAGATTTGAAATTGAGGAATTTGGATTGCAGTTTGTATTTTTCATTTAATAGAGTATTTCCTTCATGATTTTGGGAGAAAGGAGCATTCTAATTATTTAATAGGTAAAGGGAATTCCTAGGGGTACCTTCCCTATTGATGCAAACTGGAAATTTCTCTAGAGTCTTAGTGAGTTGCTTGAGTTACTGAGCAGTAAAGAGTCATAGAATCACATAGCCAATAAAAATTTATAAATTAGAATTAAACTTAGATCTGTATGACTAAGAAATCTGGTACACAGTAGACACAGAAAAAAATTGTCAATGAATTTATAAATTTTCTGTCTTGCCCTGCTTATTACTTTAATATCTATTATATCCAAAGCATAAATAAACTTATAGTGAGAAGACATTGAATTGAATCTCATTTGTAATAATTGCTGCAAGTCTTGTGAACATAGGTAACTCCTAATTTTGCCCAATCTAACCTGTGCTAATCTTCAGTTTGCACATTTGTACACTAGGGATAATTATATATTCAACTTACTCCATAGATGTGTTAGGAAACTATCATTTTTCAAATTTCAAAAACTATATAAATATGAGCTATTATTAGTAGTATGATTTTAGGATGTAGAAAAATGTGCCAGTCATATAAACACAAACACATATACACAGAAATTTCCCTGATGTGTGGAGTTGATGAACCGGTCAGAGAAAATGCTTAGTTGTTTAAAGACTTTGAAAAAAGAGTCATTGAAAACCATCAATTAATATGGAGTATTGAAGATAACTTCAAATGAACACAACTTAGCTTGGTTGGAAGATGGTAGGGCGAAATGCTTCTTACAAATGTCATTTGAAGTGAGAATATTCATCATATCAAAAAAGATCAAAACTACTATTTTCATAAGGCTCACATAAATACCTTTGTTTTGCTTTTGAAAACATAAATGCAAAATGAAAAATTCAATTTATTTATTTTCTGAGGTTAAATAAAATACTACAATGCAGAAGAAAATGCCAAAGTTTTATGTTCCCATGAGTGGATCCCTGAGTGGAACATCCTTATACAGACTTACCCTTAGATGCTAGAAGAGATAATTTTTTTATGTTATAAGTTATGTAAACAAAATATATTTTCTTAATGTTTTTACTTCAATCACAGCTTATCGCTATGCTTAATTAGGGGCTTTGTGTTATTTTCTCATTATACTTAAGCTACTTGGAGCTAATCTTCTCTAATGGTTTTACTTATTAATGGAACATTAATAGTTAAATAGAGGAAGTAAAAAATTCCAAATATATATTTCATTTACTGACCTTTCACTTATTTGCCTAAAATAAATATTAAACTAGATATTCTACAGCAACTTGAAACATGTTGAAATCTGAAATACTATATAAATATCACAACTTTCAACATTTCCTTCTCTATCAATGACAACACATTGTTACTACTTAATTACCATCTCAGAATATCATTAAGTCAAAAATTCCTTTTAAGGAATTTTAAGGAATTTAAGGAATTTTAAAATTTTAAAATATGGAAACTTCTATATAATTTTTGATCTTTGACTTACTTTAATAACTTCTTTGATTAACAGATTTTTTTTTTGACAAGGCAAGGGGGTTAAGTGTCCAAGATCACACAGCTAGGAATTATTGTGTCTGAGATCAGGTCCTATTGACTCCCAGGCCAGTGCTCTATCCATTGTATCATTTGCTACCTCCAGAACTTCTTTTGAAATTTTTTGTATTTTTTTCCTTTTCCACTTAAATACAAGATGAGACAAAAAAATTGCCATGTATATGTCAGACAAAATATTGCCGTTTCAAGAATGCCTATATAACAAATACTAAGCATAGTTTTCAATGCTGCTCAGCTTTTCTTTCCTTCCTTTCTGATTTTGTTTTATTCCCTGTTATGCACTTTTTATTGTTTTGTTTTTCCTTCTTTCTTCCCTCCCACACCAAAATGGTTACAATTGAGCATGTGTGTATATATATATATACATATATACATATATGTATATATATATGCATGTATCTATAGTTATACATGTAGGTGAAATTTGTGCATATATGTATGCATTTTACTTTAATATTTATAAACATATACATAAATACATATGTATACATATATAAAATTCATATATATGTATAATACACATATATTTTTTTCTTGCTACTATCTATTTCTCTGAAGATATATGATATTTCCTTCATAACTTCATTCCTATAGCACCTGGTAATCCCAAGTGGTCTCCCATCCAAGTACTAGACAGACCAGACCCTGATTAGCTTCTGAAATCAGATGAGATTGGGTGCTTTCAGGGTGGTATGATACAAGAGCTAGAGCACTAGCCTTGGAATCAGGAGGACAGGAGTTCGAATCCAACTCTGACACTTACTAGCTGTGTAACATTGAGCTAGTCACTTAACCCTGCTTACCTGGCATCTTGGGAGTTATTCTGATGTATACCTGGCCATTGGAACCAGATGGCATTGGAGGAGAAAGTGATGGTGACTCTGCACAGACCCCCCCACATACACACTCAAATCCTATTCATGTGCTTGTCATGGCATTACCTCCCTGATTCCATGGTCTTCTTTGAGAAAGAAGGACACACAATATTTATCATAAGTTAAGTCTTTCCACGTTTTCCTAAATCAATTCACTCACCATTTCTATACCTCAGCAATATTACTGAGGTTAATTTGGGTATTTTTAATAGAATGACTTAGTTGCTCAAAATGGTTCTTAAAACAATATTGCTGTTAAAGTACACAATGCTCTACTCTTGGTTCTACTCATTTCACTCTTCATTATTTTATGAGGTCTCTCCATGCTTTTCTAACATCATTGAGCCCAAAATTTCTTATGAGCAATATTCCATCATGAACATATAACCTAATTTGTTCAGCCATTCCTTATTTGATGGAATGCTTTCAATTTCCGGTTCTTTATCACCACAAAGAGAGTTGCTACAAATGTTTTAGAATATATAAGTTCTCTTCCATTTTCCATAATTCTCTTGAGAAATAGAGCTAGTAGTGGTATGACTGGGTCAAAGGTTATAGGCAGTTAATAAATCTTTGTGCATAAAATCAAATACCTATTCAAAATGCTTGGATCAGCTCACAGGTTCACCAACAATAAATTAAGGAATTGATTTTTCCACATCTCCAATATTTGTTATTTTCTTTTCTAGCATTTTATACAATCTCAAGGTTGTTTTTAATTTGCATTTCTCTATTCAATAATATTTTAGTACATTTCTTCTTAAAACTGCAAATTGTTTTTATTTTTCATCAGAAAATGGAATATTCATATCCTTTGCTAGTTTTTCAATTGAGGAATGACTTGCATTCTTATAGATTTTATAAATTTCTTTATATATTGATACATGAAACCTTTACCTGAGGAACCAATTTTAACATGTTTTAGCAATTTTCTGTTTTCCTTCTAATTTTGGTTATATTTTAAATTCATAAATAACATTTTTAGTTTAATGTAA